>NC_083760.1:7876514-7886514 GCF_963514075.1 Conger conger | reverse complement strand
GGGGTCTAGCCATAGACATCCCATGCAGTTATTTAGGGTCACGGTTGTGTCTGTAACCAAGCAACCACTCCCCTCGAGTCTGCAATTGTTTAATCAGCCAATGTTCCTGTCTAGGGCCACCAGCGTCCTGGGATGTCTTGTCCTCTGTCTCGTACAATATACTAGCAAAGATAGTAGAGTAGAAAGATGCCAATCCCAATCCTATTCCGCTTTAGTCCAGCCATCTGGTGTAGTGTTCCTCCCTGAGAAAAGCTAGAGAAACCATTCAATTTCAAGACACTGTGCATGCGCAATGATGAAGGATTGCAAGATAAATATTTTTTCTGTGTGTTAACCCATTATATTTTGCCCAAATAAACCTTCCACTTCCTGCAATCTAGGCCAGTGGTTCCTAAACTCGGTCCTGGGGCACCCCGTGGTATGCTGGTTTTATTCCAACCCCAACTGCCATCAAATAATTTTAAGAAGCTGTTAATTCTTCCTCAGTAGGTGCTTTTCATCTTAAAATGGATGATTTACTTTAAACCACATTTCTCCAGAAATAGCTTTGCAAAGGCATGAAGAATAAAATGACCATGTTCATTTTGTAGCCTACTTATTGCATCATCTTGCAAACAATTAGATCAGAAGAGGTAACAGGTGGAAGAGTTCAACAAGCGTTTAATTAAATGTGTTTCCTTAAACGTATCAACAATGCAGATTTGCCTTGTTGTCACCTGCCTTGTCTCTGAATTCTTCATTAACCCTCCAAATGGTGGCGGCCAGGTGCCTTTCACCAACTGGGATAATGTATGTTCAAACCCGGGCGGCACGGATGGTGCAGTGGGTAGCACTGCCGCCTCACAGCAAGGAGGTCCTGGGTTCGAATCCCCATCGGCCGGGGCCTCTCTATGCGGAGCTTGCATGTTCTCCCCGTGTTCGCGTGGGTTTCCTCCGGGTACTCCAGTTACCTCCCACAGTCCAAAGACATGCAGGTTAGGCCAGGGTGTATTCCTGCCTTTTGCCCAATGTATGCTGGGATAGGCTCCAGCCCCCCTGCGACCCTGTTCAGGATAAGTGGGTTAAGATAATGGATGGATGGATGAATGAATGTTCAAACCTAGCTCCTTTTGGGCTTCCCGGATCCAGCTAGAGACACGACGAATGAGAACGGGAGACTGGATTTCCTACCTTGCGTTGTCAAACCGAGCGGAGAACAGTGTGCTGTGGTCATATGCTTCATTAAGCACTTAGATGGATTCTCTGTTTGTTTCCTGAGAAAAAAAAAAAGTACGCAGTTGTGGGGATGATGAGGAAGATATGATGAATATAATTGGAAAAAACGCAGTGTTATATGGACATTATGCAAAATAAAAGTAATTTGCAGAGAACGGCAAAGGCCAGCGCCGGATTCGAGGCAGGCCGATGAAGTCGTAATTACCTTGGTGTTTGTCTGAAATGATTATCATTAACTACACAAACCATTCTGCTTCTGAGCATTCATTTTGTTGTTGGTGTACATATTCAGCATGTAGTCCTGTCAGGACTGTGTGGGCGGACGTAATGCGGTGTGTCGTTCTTGATGAACGTCCGTTCAGTCTGTGGCAGTCAGCTTAATGTAATTTTGTCTCAAAGATATTTCTCCATATACTGTACATTACTGGCTAGGGCAAAATGGAGGCATATGTTGAAAAAGACTCAAATGGATTTGTATATATTTCATAGCATTACAGCGATAAGTCTTTATATTTATGAGCGAATCATTTAACTTTTGACAAAGTTATATAACTTTGAGAAAACAACCTCCACAGTTCAGGTAAGGATTTTCATCAGGTATTCAAAAAAAAAAAAACTCCTAGCAACCATATACAGATAAAAAATTACTGTACCATATAGCAAAATGGAAATTTTGATTTTTCAAGAGCAATTGCATATGAATCAAACAAAAAGTTATGTATGATGTATGCCAGCGCTACTCAACTCCACGTCCTGCAATGCTACTCAACTCCACGTCCTGCAGTGTCTGCAGTGCTACTCAACCCCACGTCCTGCAGTGTCTGCAGTGCTACTCAACCCCACGTCCTGCAGTGTCTGCAGTGCTACTCAACTCCATGTCCTGCAGTGTCTGCAGCGCTACTCAACTCCTCGTCCTGCAGTGTCTGCAGTGCTACTCAACCCCACGTCCTGCAGTGTCTGCAGTGCTACTCAACCCCACGTCCTGCAGTGTCTGCAGTGCTACTCAACCCCACGTCCTGCAGTGTCTGCAGTGCTACTCAACCCCACGTCCTGCAGTGTCTGCAGTGCTACTCAACCCCATGTCCTGCAGTGTCTGCAGTGCTACTCAACTCCTCGTCCTGCAGTGTCTGCAGTGCTACTCAACTCCTCGTCCTGCAGTGTCTGCAGTGCTACTCAACCCCACGTCCTGCGGGCCGCAGTGTCTGCAGGTTTTTGCTCTTACTGTGCGCTACACAACCTGATTTCACTCATTATTTCACCTGCTTGGTTAATCAGCTAATCATGTGGCAGCAACTAAATGCATAAAAGCATGTAGACATGGTTCAGCTGTTGTTCAAACCAAATGTCAGAATAGGGAAGAAGTGACTTTGACTGTGGAATTATTCTTGGTGCCAGACAGGGTGGTTTGAGTATCTTAGAAACTGCTGATCTCCTGTGATTTCCACGCACGTCTCTATGGTTTGGTAACTAAAAACATCAATTGAGCAGCAGTTGTGTCGGAAAAATGTTGTTAACATGCATTAACATGTTGTTAATGAGAGAGGTCAGAGGAGAAGGGCCAGACTGGCCAAAGCTGAGAGGAAGGTGACAGTAACACAAATAACCACACATTACAACAGTGGTATGCAGAAGAGCATCTCTGATCACAACACGGCGCCAAAACTCTAAGTGGACAGGCTACAAGAGCAGAAGACATAATTAGTCTAAAAAGTCTAATAAATACCTCATAAAATACTGTATTTATACATCATGTAATTCATGTTAACAACTACATTATTTAATGCCAATTCATGTGCCCTAATTGTAAAGTGTGAGCGTAAATGGCAGCTATAACTTAAATATAGTCTTACTGACATTCTCTGTGCTTTAGCGCTGTATATGCACTTACGCTATGCACAGCACAGGTGGAGGAATCAGAGGTAAATGTCCTTATTCTTGCGGTATGGTATGAGGGCACTCTAGCCAGTCAATTCCAATTGAAAATTGCCAAAAACGCTCTGTGGGGATCTTTTTTTAAATTTCAATTCAATTCGTTTCATGAGTCTAAAAGACTTAACCCCAGATTAGTTTTCAGCTACTGCAATCTGTCTGTAAATTCTGAAAGCATATTCTGATATACTCGGCAGAAAATGCACATTGACATTTTGTGACATGAAATATTAAATGTTTAATAATACATTTCCGTAAAAAAAAAAGATATAAATGTTTCTCAATTTGGTTAAATTTCTAGACCCAATTTACCATAGCGGGGTCACGAATGACGTGCACCTTGACTCCTGCATGCGTGATCCTGAATACCTCGGATCACAACACGAGACAATCCCTCGGGCCGTTTTCCTGGAAACAGCACCAAACTCTCTCTGTTGTAATGAACAATGCGCCGGCTGCTCTTCGTTGCTATTCAGGAATTTTGTCTGATTACTGGGCGAGCGGCGGCTCCCTGACCTATGCGGAGTGCGATTCATTTACGGCGTTTGTGTTTGGCCTGCGGGAATCGGTAACCTTTCGTCAGACGGTTCTCGGCTGTGAGCATCAGCGCGCACTTGGTAGCGCTGCGCTTCTGCGGGCACCGGGTAAACACCCCGCTACTCTGGGACGCTCGAGGCCAGGGGGTTTCCCGCCGCTCCGACGGTACCGTATGTCTTTCGGGTGTTCGTGAGGCGGGCGTGTTTGTCGGTTCGTGCGGCGGTGCACCGCCTGGCCCTTGCGTGGTGCGAGGCCTCGATTTCTCTGAGAAGTAATCTTCGGACTCCCAGCTTGTTTGTGCCTTTGAGGTTTCCTCTAAAGCACGCCTTTGAATAGTGCATTATTGCATCTGCGTCCCAGACTTCAGTAAACTATTCTCTCCTCATTTCAGCTCTTGATGAGCCTTTGTAAACAGTTGGCAGCTTGTTCTTGATTAGTCCAGCTTACTTTTTGATATTCTCCCTGGGTTTTAGTGTGGTTATGTACGGTCATTTCATTTTCCGTATCCCAGCTGTTGGCTTTTTATTAGCTACAAAGAATTCAAAAACATCCCCCTGGTCTGAATTCTCAGTACATTGTCTGGATGTGTGTGTGTGTGTGTGTGTGTGTGTGTGTGCTTGTTTTGTGTATGTTTTTCTCTGTGTGTTTTTGTTCTTCTATGTGTGTGTATGCGTGTGCATGTGTCTCTGATGTGTGTTTGCGTGTGTGTTGTGTGTGATGTGTGTTTGCATGGGTGTGTGTATGTGTGTGTCCGTGCGCATGTGTGTGTAATGTGTGTTTGCGTGTGTGTGAGACATGCCTTTGTGTGTGCTTGTGTATTTCTATGTACGCACTTATGTGTGTTTGCGTGTGTGTGAGACATGCCTTTGTGTGTGCTTGAGTATTTCTATGTATGCACTTATGTGTGTTTGCGTGTGTTATGTGTGTGTGTCATGTGTATGTGTGTGTATGTGTGTTTGTTCTCCATTTCAGATCTCTTTTGCTGTAATCATCAGCCCTGTGCTCTGGGAGTTATCTCTGTGTGCGTGTCCTGAAGGCTAGCACACACACACACACACACACGCACACACCCACACACATAGAAGTTTCTGCCCCCTCCCTCGCTGTGATGTCTTTTCATTTGTGAGCTCTTGGGTTTTTCCTGCTCCCCCCTCCCTCTCCTGACACAGCTGCTTTCTGAAGCTCTGCTCCTTTTGAACAGATTCACACATCATCGGGTCATGTCGTGGTCTTTTATTTTTGAAAAACATCATGATCAAAGACCACTGCGTGTTGTTTTTTCTTTTTTTTATTATTTCAAACTATTTTGTCAGATATTTCATGTATGCTTGTAGTGTTGTGCGGTTTATCAGATTTTTCAGTTTAACAATCTGCATTCTGGCCTTGCTGCCTGTAGCGTGTGTAGACCATTACGCCCATTTCCACTGACTCTATGAAATTATTTCGGTGAGTTCGCATTATTATGGGAGATTTTATGGGAGACTACAACTACTGCTGCTGCTACGTCTATTATTATAACAACACTATTATAAATATTAATACTAAAAATGAAATGTAGATTGAGTCAACACAGAAGCCTATGTACCAATGTCTCAGACCTTGGCGTTTTGTGAATGTCCGTCTGAAGTGGAGAACGGGAGTCAATCTCCACTGTTGCCATTGGACGGGAGTAGAACGTCAGAGCGCCGCCTACACAGACTGCCACCTGAGATGACAACCCTGTGACATGATCTCCCCTTATTGGTTTACACATCATCGGACACCGCTCCTTGTCACATGCTGTATTTTCATTACACAGCTATACGGTGCTGTTTGAGTTCATCTTTGAATTTATTGATGCAGGGAAGAAGAAATATATTGTGTGTGCGTGTTTAAGGCATGACAACAGCCAGGAGAACAGCTGTACCATGAGAACCTGGGAGCATCATTAATTCCAGGGCTGTCAGATGTGTTCAGTGTACCTGCCTTTATAGGGATAGCTATCTTTCTGTGGTTTCTGATAACCTTTCAGTTTCTCTGTTAGATTTTTCGATAGATAATATCATTGCATTATTTATTTAGGGCTTTTCTAGACACTCAAAGCGCTTTACAGTGATGAGGGGAAAAATAACCTCAACCACCACCGATGTGTAGCACCTACCTGGGTGATGGACGGCAGCCATTTTGTGCCAGAATGCTCACCACACGCCAGCTGAGGTGGATGGGGAGAGAACAGTGTTTTTTTTAGGCACTTCAATCAGGGGATAATTAGCTGGCAGGTTGAAAGAGACAGGTTTGGGATTTAGCCAGTACACCCCCTACTCTTTGCGAAAAACATCATGGCATATTTAAAGACCACAGTGAGTGTTATTGGACCGGGCAGTTTTTGTATGTGCAATAACAGATATTTTAGGTGTACAGAGAAGTCTTATCTGCTTTACAATGGCAGGTATAGGGGTACTCATGAGTTCTCGAATCTAATAGAATAGAAACAAGGTCACTGCATCTACGAAGCTGCAGCACGGTTCGTTTTACATGCATTGTCTGATTATTCATCAAATAATTAAATATTAATATTACTTTTGATCTGAGCTATTTCCTTTAGTACAGGCATTCTGCACCTGCTGTGCTCAAGGAAAGAAATACTGGAATCATATAAAAAGTGAAATGTAATGTGTATAATGTGTATATTGAAACTATGAAGATATTCTGCTTATATGTATACCCACTCTGACGTTTATTATGTTCACGGAAAAGTAGGTAAAATGATCCAATTATATGTCCATTATGGTTATAGGAGTTCATAATTGAATGAAAATGAAAATGAAAATATTCAGAGCTAACTAGAACATAAACATTTCACAGCTTGTTTGATTATTAAAGATATGAGATATTTTTATGCCAAAAAATACCTATCCAATCACATTATTCAGAATCCAAGGGGCAAAATCCATATTTGCAAAAACATGATATGTTTTTAGGTACTTCTGAACTCAATGTTGCTACTGCTGCTACTATGACTATTTCTACGACTACTATTACCACCACTACTACAACGACTAATGCTGCCGCTAATACTACTCTTAGAACAACACTATTATAACTAAATATAATAAACCTAAATGTAGACCTCATCAACATATAAACCTATGTACCAATGACAAAAATACAACCTACCCACAATACTCATATAATTAAGGTTGACACTTTTGGAGTTTCAGACTGGATTGTTATATCAAATTGGCTGCAAAGTTAATGTTAAATGTTAACGTGATCTGGCACACAAGGCTTCAATTAGACCTTGTAATCAGGGATTTGATTACCGAAAACTGCTTTTGTGGAGAAGTCATTCTCTGAGGTTTTGTGCATGTTGGATTTAGGCAGCACAATGAAACCCCACACAAGGTGTAAAGTACAGCCTATTCCACATGTCAGTGGTGCATGACGGAATATCCACACTTGCTTAATTTTGGCATCAATCCCCATGACACGTGTATTAATAATTAATGACATAACAGGGCTTTTCTGCTGATGATGTATATGTAGCTTGGTCATTAATGCTTTAGTAAACATTTATAAGCAGATGGTCTTGTAATGGGCTCCTCGGTTGTTTGAGAGAAAAAAACAAACACAGAGGTGCTTGCTCAGAGCTGGTATCTCAGTGGTGCAGTGCATTTTATCGAAGAAATTAGTTCCAGCTCAACTTGGGGATTCACGCCGATGATTGATATGGTGGTGTGTGCACTGAGCAGCACAGGAGACTCTAAACAGAGTATATTTGTTCTTTGTTCATAACATAATGGGGCCTTTCTCTCTTTCTCTCACTCTCCCTTTTTCTCATTCTCTCTCACTCCTTCTCTATTTGTCTCTTTCCCTCTCTTTTACTCTGCCTCTTTCTTGCTCTCTCTTTCTCTCACTCTCCCCTTTTCTCTCATCCTGTTTCTCTCCCTTTCTCTCATTCTCTCTCTCCCTCTCTCTTTACCTCTCTCTGCTTTTCTCTCTCTCTCTTTTCTTCTCTTTGCCTCTCTCTCTCTCCCTCCCTCTCTCTCACTCTCTCTCTCTCTCTCCCACTTTCTCTCTCATTCGCTCGCTCGCCCCCAACCAGTCTGACAGGAGACAGCCTTTGAATTTGATCTCCCCTGAAGCTCTTGGCGTGATATGATGAATATAAAGGTACCTCCTTTGGCTTCAAATATGTATTGCTTAGGGATGCAAATAGCAGCTAGAAGTGCTCTGATCCATTTCAAATGTTAAGGCCTATCTGTCTAATCTTTAACAAAAGCTCTGGGTCCGTGGTTTCAAATGTAATATCCCCCAAATTTAATTAACACCGTCTTTTCTCCGTGAATACAATACATCCTTTGGATCCGGCGCCTCGTTTAACAGTAAAATTGTGGCGTCACCGTAGGAATGGGAACAGGAAATGATATAAACTAAAAAATGAGAGGGACCTAAAAACTTTTTTTGTCATTCATGGCCCCCCGTCTGCTTGTATCGTGTCCAAAAGTGGCAGCCTGTAGCCTAGTGGTTAAGGTACATGACTGGGACCCGCAAGGTCACTGGTTCGATTCCTGGTATAGCCACAGTAAGATATGCACAGCCGTTGGGCCCTTGAGCAAGGCCCTTAACACTGCATTGCTCCAGGGGAGGATTGTCTCCTGCTTCGTCTAGATTCAACTGTAAGTCGCTCTGGACAAGAGTGTCTGCCAAATGCCATTAATGTAATGTAATGTAATGTAATGTAATTATAACATGGTTAACTCAGAACTAACTTCCTGTAAGCATGTCTCGATTCCCTTGGCACATCTCCTTACTGTCCAGGTATGTACTTCCATGTATTTGATTCACCCCCCATCCCACTTCCCTCCGAATTACCAACAGCACAGTCTATGTTTTGGAAATTGGCAGAAATTGGCATTGGAATTCCGTAAGCAGAAATGATATGAATGGCCATATATAGCCAGACTCAACTGCATCCAACATTAGGCAAAAGAAGTCTGATTCAGTAAATGATTTATTACTCAGCTAATGATGCTTGAATCAGAAATGATTCCCGCTGGTCATTAATGATGTGATCTCTTTCTGAAGTATGACAGAGGCAGTCCCAAACCGTGAAAAGGACACAGCAGAGAAAATACTAAATGAAGACGTCATATGAAAATGAATACTTAAATATAGCCGTGGAGAATGTTTTTGACTATTGACCTGGGAAAGGGATTGAAGATTATATTTCAGTCATACTCAAAACTTTGGGTGTAGTAAGAAGTGTCAAACGAAAAACCTCACCAAAAGATGGCACAATGCCAAGAGGTTCCTAAAACAACAATGTTCTGTGCTTTTGTCTGGTATAACCACCTAAGTCCCTGTGATTCAATTCTGTCCGCTGTAGGGGACACGAGTCTCTAGTCTTCATCTACAGAACCGTCCTACTCTTCTGAAAACGACACTACAAGCGACATTCAGTAAAAGACAAATATCGTTTTTTTAAATATTTTCACTGCAACTTGTTTTTTTAATCCAAAAAGACAAAAAGAAATGTTGTACTAATATTGTATTACATTGTAGATGGTATTACTGTATGTACGTCAGACAAATTTACATATGTAGGGCCGGGTTCACAGACACAGATTAAGCTTGGTTTTGGACTAAATTGAGGGTTTTTTTTGTGGAAAACCTGCAGTCTAAATTGAATTTAGTCTGGGACTAAGCTTAATATGCGTCTGTGAAAGTGGCCCTTATTGAAGTAGAAGAACAAGTTTTGATCACAATTAGGCGATGCTGCAGCTTATGCGCTTCATCTGTTAGGCTAGCACACCCATCAATCAATGCAGACAGAGCAGGTGATTGGTTGGACCAGGCAGCTTAGACACGCCTGACCCTGCGCTGTTCCATTTGTTCTTCAGTGAGCTGGAAAAGTGAACCGATTCTCTGAAATACTGTCCCCTGGTTCAGTTTGCAGATGATGATTTTGTCATACACTGCACCCAGAAAACTTGCCTGAGTTTTGTCATCTGTCTGTATTTGGTAAATAGTGCTGTGTAATGTATGATTTAAAGGTATGAATTATTCACAGTGCATAGTGAATCTCATTTGCACAATTCCCTCCCTTCTCGGTACAAACAACTTAGCAATATTTCAGATTAAAGAAAATGGCTGATGTTTTAATGGGGAAGGCACAGTGTGTACCTATCAGCAGATGGTTGTTAAGTGTGCTTGTTGACCCATTTCATGTGGTTTGTGGATCCTACATCTTCTTCTTCTTCTTCTTCTTCTTCTTCTTCTTCTCCTAACAAAGTAAAGTCTGCCCTATGGGCTGTTACTCTAGTGAGAGAAGGAGGCC
>NC_083760.1:7793826-7876314 GCF_963514075.1 Conger conger | reverse complement strand
CAAAGTATACCTCAGCTGGCGACGATGTGTGGACCTGCCAACCTGGGCTGAAGAACGTGCGAGCCATTTTGTAACGGGAGCTCATTACACATCAGTTGAGTCTGCAGTACAAAATGGCATTGCTATTAAAAACATGGGGGGACTACCATGGCTGGCGAATCAGGCTAGCTTGCCAACCACCATTACCATGGGAATCTTTGATGTCACCATGAGACAGTGCTCAGTCTTAACACCCCTGATCCAAAAAATATCCTCCCCAGATATTTTCCAGCAGGTTCGTTTTCTTTTAATTCGGCATCTGTCATACCCGCCACTGAAACTTCCCCTGCACGTGCGCACGTGAGTCTCTGACAGGCACACGGAGAGGAGAGATCAAAAGGGAACAGCACCCCGTGGTCTCCTTCCATCCGGAGAAAGAGACGCAGTCAGAGGTGGAGACACCGCGAAGCAAACCTTTCCGCTGTTAGGAAAAGTAAGTTATCTCTATTCCGGGAGAGACTTCACAAATGAGAGCGAGAATGGCAGCCGGTTTCTGTTGAAAACCCCTCCTCGCAGCTCGAGGAGGATAAAATATGAGCGCACTCTGTTGCCTGCGAATTTCGTCATGGTGCCCTGGTGGGTGCAGATCCACTCTTATGACCCACATATCATGGCTCGGCTTCTTATTTTCTGCCAGGGCTGATAAAATAGGGCTGGGATGTCCCGTGGTGTCATCACTTTTCACACAGAAACCTACCGGAGATGACTGCCATCAATCACGGAGTACATTACTAAGAAGACACAGAACAACCCTGGTGGTGATTGGTGGGCAACGTCTCTCAGCCCTGAGAGTCTTAGCGCCAGAAGCTGTACCATTGGCTTTCTTCTGTTTATTGTTGCCAAAGTGCTCTGCGATTGGTGTGTGAAAAGTGATGACACTGTGGTCCTGTTCCCTGCTCTCCGTCTCCTGCTTTATGGCTGCGCTTGCACAAACCGCGCGCTTTGGCGTGTCGCGGCGTGAGTGCCTTTTACTGCGCCTCGTTCCCGCCGCCGAGCCCGACCGATCGATGTGAACGTGACGGACAGGCCGCGCCGGGGCCCGGGCCCCTCCCACCCTCGCTCGCTCCACAAGGCGAGACTGACCGCTCGGAGCACCACGTATTCGTTCTTGATAGGAAGCGATGAACCGAGAGAGAGAGAGAGAGAGAGACAGTGAAGGAGTGAGAGAATGAGAGAGAGAGAGAGAGACACAGAGAAGGAGTGAGAGAATGAGAGAGAGAGAGAGAGACACAGAGAAGGAGTAAGAGAATGAGAGAGAGAGAGCGGGAGACACATAGAATGAGAGAGAGATACACAAGGAAGGAGTGAGAGAATGAGAGAGAGAGACACAGGGAAGGAGTGAGGGAATGAGAGAGAGAGACAAAGGGAAGGAGTGAGAGAATGAGAGAGAGACACAGGGAAGGAGTAAGAGAATGAGAGAGAGAGAGCGGGAGACACATAGAATGAGAGAGAGAGACACAGAAGGAGTGAGAGAATGAGAGAGAGAGACACAGGGAAGGAGTGAGAGAATGAGAGAGACACAGGGAAGGAGTGAGAGAATGAAAGAGAGAGAGACACAGTGAAGGAGTGAGAGAATGAGAGAGAGACACACACAGGGAAGGAGTAAGAGAATGAGAGAGAGCGGGAGACACATAGAATGAGAGAGAGATGGGGAGACATAGGGAATGAGAGAGATGGAGATACACAAAATGAAATTGAATGAGGGAGAGAGGGAGACAGACAGAGAGAGAGGAAGAGGCACAGAGAGAGAGAGGCAGAGAGAGAGAAGGAGAGAGATGGAGATAGGCTGAGGGAGAGAGAGTGAGAGAGAGGTCAGGCTCCATTTCATATCCGTAGCCAGGATCCGCCTCGCCTGATTTCAGCCAATCAGATCCTTTCCGCAGAGCATTCCAAACCGGCATTCCTCTGACGGGTGATTGATATTTATGGCGGCGATTGATATTTATCTGAATGGTTGTCTCAGTCGATGCATTACTGACCCCAGAGCTGCTTCAGGAACTGTGGAGTACTGCACACCTATAAGGTCAAAAGCAAGGTACTAGAATAAGAATAGAAACATCTCCTCTGCGGTGTACTGTCTCAGCAATATTACAACATTATTAAATATTTAGGCAAACGGTAACCTTCACTGATAAAACATGGGGGGAAAATGTGGGTCCTGGTCAGGAATGAGAAAATAAATGATATTTTTTTTGTTGATGGCTGGTTAACACTGATGGTTAATGTGGCTGTTTAAGATGGCTGGTTAACTCAACTGGTTATGGGGGCTGGTTAACTCTTGTGGTTTGTTTTGCTGGTTGACTCTGGTGGTTAAGTTGCTGGTTGACACGACTGGTTAACGCGGCTAGTTTCAATCTTGTGAGCTCAGATTACTTGTTATCTCTCTGGTGATGGGATGCCAAAACATACTGGATAGCAAAGGCCCTGTGTGTCCCTGTTCCAGGAATGATATTTCATCTTTTGTGTCCAATGAGAGAATTCTTGGATAATCTTCACCGCTTCATCGGTCCACATTGCGCCAGCCATGTTTCTGTGTATTCTCAGGCACTAGACTGAGCTGAGCCTGGTCAGGATCTTTCACTCTAGAGTGAAGAGATACTCATCTAATCTCATCTAATCTATCTCTTTTTCCATCATCTCACATACACACTTTCACCCACTCTTCTTCACTTTCCCTCAATAACTTTCTCTCTCCCCCCTCCGCTGCTTTCCCACCTCTCTCCCCCCCTCTTATCTCTCCCTCTCCCCACTCTCTCTTTTTATCTCTCTCACTTCTTCTCCCTCCCTTACTCTCTTTATTACTTTCTTTTTTAATTTCTCTTCCCCCCTCTCCCCATCCCCTTCTCTCCATCATCTCCCTCTCTCACTCCCACCTTTCTCCCTACCCTGCCTCTCTCCCTCTGTCTCTCTCCCCCTTCCCTCCTCCTCTTTACCCCCTCTCTCTACCCTCCCTCTCTCCTTCTCTCTGTTTTCTCATCCTCCCTCCCTCCCTCTGTCTCTCTCCCCTTCCCTCTCTCTTTTACCCCCTCTCTCTACCCTCCCTCTCTCCTTCCCTCTGTTTTCTCATCCTCCCTCCCTCCCTCCCTCCCTCTCTCTACTCCCTCCCTCCCTCTACCCCGCCCCCTCTCTCTCTCTCTCTCTCTCTCTTTCCCTCTGTACACTCGTTCTCCTGCAGTGCCCCAGGTGTAGAGCTGTAGGTCTGTACCACTCATTCTCATGGTTACTTCCTCTCCATCGGCCAGGCCAGAGACGGGGGCCATAATGCAATACGTGCAAATGACCGGGGAAGTGCAATTTGAATAAATAACTCCCAGGGACTTGGCGGTTATTGCAGCAGCATTTAATTGAAATGGTAATTGATACAGGTCTGTTACCCTGAAGGCCTTCCTGGCAGCAGTTGTGCTTGAATATCTGCTGGAGGAAACCAGGGCAGCCTCTCGCCCAAATCACCTCCCCGAAGAAAATAAATAAAACCCACCTTTCAGTTATATCTCATTTCATTATAATGGCTAGTTAGTCATGTGTTTTCTAATTGGATTAGCCTTCCCGATTGCCACATATACAATGTGTTTGAAACTGCTGTGGTGTGTTGTGATTGGCAAGTGGGGAACGGTTGCTGTGTTCTGATTGGTAAGGTGAGAATGGTGGTTTGTTCTCATTGGCAAACTGGGAATGGTGCGTATTCAGATTGGTGAACTGAGAATTATGATGTGTTCTAATTGGTAAGCTGTGGCTGGTGGTGTGTCTTATTGGTAAACTGGGAATGGTGATGTGCTCTGATCGGTTGGCTGGGAATGGCGGTGGGTTCTGATTGTAAGCTGGGAATGGAGTGGGTTCTGATTGGTCGGCCGGGAATGGTGGTGAGTTCTGATTGGTTTTCTCGCTCAGACTCATCCTTGGCTCCTCCTCCTCCTTCAGAGTCTCCCGGTGGAGCCCGAAGCCAGAAGAGTCTGGAGAATCTAATCACAACGCAGCTCGCTTACACATTAGCAGCACGTTTGAACAAATCCTCCCTGGTACTTTCATTATTTTTGAATTGAACATTCCTGGTGTGTTTTTTTTATTGTGCAGAACATGCTAAACAGTGGGTTAATGCGGCTGTCGAATAACCTCTGCCGCCGTTTCTAAAAATAAATACAGTTTCATGGGAATATGTATGCTTTCCCTGTTTCCCTTCCTTCCTGTTTGTTTTTTTGCTTTGCGTGTGCACCTTGCGGCTCTGCGTCTGGCTCATACAAATCGCACCTCTGGTGATGGGAGGGGTCAAAGGTCAATGGAGCTCATTGCATATTCAGAGGTGCTTCAGAGCTCAGTTCTCCTGGAGTCGTGCCGGGTAGCCGGGCTCAGGCCCTCCCACGCAGTCTTCTCTCAGAGAGAGAGAGAGAGAGAGAGAGAGAGAGAAGAGAGGAGAAGACGAAAGAGAAAAGAATAGAAAGAGAAAGGGGAGGGAGAGAGAGGGGGATAGAGCAAAGGAGAAAGGAAGAGGGTAGAATAGAGAGAGTGAATAGAGAGAGAGAGGAGGGAGAGAGAGAAACAGAGAGAAAAGAGAAGAGAAGGGGAAGAGAAAAGGATAGAAAGAGGAAGAGGAGGGAGAGAGAGAGGGGATAGAGCAAAGGAGAAAGGAAGAGGGTAGAATAGAGAGAGTGAATAGAGAGAGAGAGGAGGGAGAGAGAGAAACAGAGAGAAAAGAGAAGAGAAGAGGAAAGAGAAAAGGATAGAAAGAGGAAGAGGAGGGAGAGAGAGAGGGGGATAGAGCAAAGGAGAAAGGAAGAGGGTAGAATAGAGATAGAGAATAGAGTGAGAGAGAGGGTTAGAGAGAGTCAGGGGACAGCAATAGAGAGAGAGAGGGGAGGGAGAGAGAGAAGAGAAGGGGAGAGAGGGATAGAGCAAAGGATAGAGGGAGAGAGAGAGGGGGTACAGCAATAAAGAGAGAGAGAGAGGGAGAGAGGGGAGATCAGCGCATTGTGTCTCATAATGGCGAGCCTTCATCATGCCTTAATTAAACACAACGCACATATTTTAATGAAATGTGCATCAGTGTATTGCTTCACCTCTGGAGCGCACTGCTTCGTGTAATAACACGCCTTTTAAGTGGCACATTGAAATGCACTGCACACTCCCGCCAAGCAGTGCGTCGGCATACCGCCCCTCGCTCAGAGTCCCGTAAGTGTGAGCGTTAAACGCTCCCCATCACAATGCCCAGCGCACGTGCTGCATTTCATCGGGAGTGAACCGCGCCAGCCCTCTGAGTGATTATTAAGGGCTGCCAGTCAAAGCCCATCTTCCGCTCTCTCTCTCTCTCTCTCTCTCTCTCTCTCTCACACACTCACACACTCTCTCTCTCTCTCACACTCACACTCTCTCTCTCTCTCTGCACACTCTCACTCACTCTCTCTCACACTCTCTCTCTCTCTCTCACACTCACACACTCTCTCTCTCTCTCACACTCACTCTCTCTCTCTCTCTCTCTCTCTCTCTCACGCTCTCACTCACTCTCTCTCACACTCTCACTCTCTCTCTCACACTCACACTCTCTCTCACTCTCTCTCACACTCTCTCTCTCACTCTCTCTCACACTCTCACTCTCTCTCTCACACTCTCACACACTCTCTCTCACACTCTCATACACTCTCTCACACTCTCACACACTCTCTCTCACACTCTCATGTACTCTCTCTCACACTCTCACACACTCTCTCTCTCACACTCTCTCTCTCTCACACTCTCTCTCACACTCTCTCACACTCTCTCTCTCTCTCACTCTCTCTCTCTCTCTCACCTGTGTACGGTGTTCTTTCGGATCGCTCTCGAGCCCCTCGCTCGACCGTCTTCTTGGTTTCTCCCGCAGCCGTCCCCCATTACCGCCGAAGAAGTGACGCGGCACCTTCGGAGTTACTGTCGCGCGATTGTTTACGGCAGCCGGCGCCACCGCGTCGCAATTAAAGGCGCTTTTAACGGCTCCCACTCCCGTTCCCACGCACCTCTCCGCACCTTACAGGTGAGTGAGGAGCCCGCCGTCACGTCAAACGACATAACGAACCGGCGGTTGTTAAAGAAAACAAAAGTTTAATGAAATACGTTTCAAAGCGTTGCAGCACAGCTGCGACATGATGCAATAATTTGACATACTGTAATGCATTCCTCCGTGACAACTGCAGGTTCTCCAGCGCTGACAGACAGTGCTTACACTGGACGCTTACACGTTTGAATTAGGAGTAGGCTACTCTCTGAAGAAAAAAAAATATATATATATATTACTGTCACCTTCCTGTCAGCTTGAACCAGTCTGGCCCTTCTCCCTCATTAACACGGTGTTTTCGCCCGCAGAACTACATTATCTCGGGTGTGTTCCACTGAACTTCCACTCACTTGCGGGGGGTTTTTTTCCGCACCATTCTCTGTAAACTCTGTGAAAATCTCAGTGTCTGAGAAACTGAACTCATCCCGTCCAATCGTTACATCGACAAAGTCATTAAATGTAAATCAGTGTTTCTCAACTCCAGTCCTCGAAACCCAGAAGCTTTGTGTTGTAACCAGGAACTCACACACCTGATGTAACTCATCATCGGTGTGTTTGGTGGTTTGCTTGGTTCAGTCATTAAATCAGGTGCGGGAGTTCCAGGTTACAGTAAAAACCTTCTGGAAAGTGGGTCTCGAGGACTGGAGCTTAGAAACACTGCTGTCGATCACTTTTCTTCTAATATTTGGTCTGAACAACAACTGAACCTCTTGACCATGTCCGCATGCTGTACAACAACTGCACTTTGCTCAAGGATGTAATGGAATGAAATGTAAATGTGCTTGAATGCTGCAAAGCCTTCAGTAATTTGAAAGTATTTTTATCGAAGAGAACTGCAATTCATGTGTTCAGGCCAGGATAGCTAGAATAAATCAAGCCATAAAAACATTGAAAAACAATTTTATATTTTATATATCATATATTTAATGAAGCTGGTGATTCAATGGAACTCATCCGGTGCATCTTTTCAAAATAAACACATTTGGCAGCTATGACAGTACATTAGTTCTGGTCACTTTGGGTATTTTTCTCTGTGAGCGATAAAATATTTGCATTTTTATTAGGTTTTTAATGTCTGTTTTATTAGATGTTATAGTTTATTTGATTACATTTCATTTGCCTCTTTTGAGAGGAGAGGTGACGCAGAATGTTTGTTTTTACGCCATTGTATTAGCAATAACACAGTAGCAATTGCCCACCGATTTGCCGCAATCACACTAGGAAATGCACATCTCTCTTTTTTCTGTTGTAGTAATATTTGCAATAACATGAAAAATAAAACCGTGAAGTAAATGCAAGAACATTGCTATACCTTCAGGCTTAGCGTAGTGTTGGAGGCTTGAGGGGGTTGCCTGGAGACTGTCTTTTTCCACCTGTCTACAAGTCTATTCAGTTCAATTCCGTTCGATTTTATTCGCACGGCACTTATATTAGACACTCTCACAAAGATGCTTCGCAGACACAGAGAATAGGACAAATTAGGGATGATCTCTCCTGCACCGTCAAAAACCCAGCAAGCCAGGTAAAAGCCAGCACAGTGAGAAGAACAGAAAGCACTTAACGACAGGAAAAAAAAAAAAGAAGAAAAGAAAACTCCCCCCAGTGGGAAGAACTCTCAGGAGGAACCTAGATAGGAGAGACTATGCTCTGCTGGCTGGCCTGGTGTCAATAGCTACAGATAAGCTAAATGGTAATGGACTGGTAATGGGGAATCCATCAGAGAAAGTAGAGTGCTGTAGCCTGCAGAGTTAAACAAGCTGGTAACATAGAAAAGTCTGAGCAAAGAAACTTACACTCAGTGAGCTCTTTATTAGGAACACATATGCACCAGTACACAGCGGGGAGACATAGGCTCAGGTGGTAAGGGCAGTCGTCCGGCAGTCGGAGGGTTGCCAGTTCGATCCCGCCCTGGGTGTGTCGAAGTGTCCGTGAGCAAGACGCCTAGCCCCCAAAATGCTCCTGACGCCCAAACACCCAACCCCCAAAATGCTCAGTTGGTCCCTTGCATTTGAGAGCATGACTGTGACCTGCAAGGTCGGTGGTTCGATCCCTGGTGTTTGCACAATAAGATCCGCACAGCTGTTGGGCCCTTGAGCAAGGCCCTTAACCCTGCATTGCTCCAGGGGAGGATTGTCTCCTGCTTAATCTAATCAACTGTACATTGCTCTGGATAAGAGTGTCAGCCAAATGCAATTAATCAGTGTGTGTATGAATGGGTGAATTAGAAGCTTCAATTCTCCAGCGCCTTGGATAAAAGGCGCTATATAGATGCCGACCATTTACCATTTACCAGCTCATTAATGCAAATACCTAATCATCCAATCATGTGGCAGCAGCTCAATGAATAAAAGCATGCAGACACAGGTCAAGAGGTTCAGTTGTTGTTCAGACCCTATATCAGAATGGGGGGAAAATGTGATCTACCGCGGTGTTTCACAACTCCAGTCCTCGGGACCCACTTGCCAGAAAGGGCCAGACTGGTCAAAGCTGACAGGAAGGTGACAATAACACGAATAACCACACATTACAACAGTGGTGTGCAGAAGAGCATCGCTGAACACACAACAAATCGACCTTGAAGTGGATAGGCTACAGCAGCAGAAGACCAATAATTCTAATTCTAATAAATACCCAATAGGGTGGTCTCTGCGTGTACGTTAATATGCAGGTCAAGGCGAGGTTGCATCGTTGTGTGGGCTCGAGGCAGGAGAGGGTCAGGGGGGTGAAATGCTAATGTGGTGAGGATCGGATAATTCAGATGTTAAATGTTGGAGGTCTTAGTGTAATAGGAAGATAGCCTCAGGGCACGCGGTCCTCCCTGCCTCTTCTCGCGGCGCCCTCTCTACATCGCCAGCGCTCGTCTCCGACAAACCGCCTGCAGGCTCCAACGTTATCCGAACATCCCGCCCCGCCCCACCTCCCACAGCGCGCGCTGCATCAGATGAGCCGGCTGGGCGAAGGTTCCGGCGGCTCCTCTCCTCTGTGACCTCACAGTGCCGCCATGGTAGCGGCGGAAGGTCAGACCTTCCGGAACGTCCCGTAGGTGAGTGGAACGTGGGCGGAGCTGGAGGGTAGGTGGGTGGGGGGTTAGTGAGAGGTGTGATTCAGGTCATGCTGCAGATCTCACAGCCGTGCCCTGGAGCGGTGAATCTGCACTGAAGATCCATATCAATGTGTTTCCATTGTGCTTTGCAGGGCAATGGCATTATCCTCCTTATGTTCTCATATGGGATTAACATTAACACACGCACACGCGCGCACACGCACACACACACACACATGCTCCCGCACACATGCACACACGCACACACACGTACACAAGCACATGCACACACACACACACACACACACACACACACACACACATGTACACACACACATACACACACACATACATGCACACACGCACACACATACCAGTCACATACAGTATGAACATACACACTCGCAGTGTCTCTCTCTCACGCACACACACGCACACATAGACACACACACACATACACACGCGCTACATACAGTATGAACATACACACTCACAGTATCTCTCTCTCACACACACGCGCACACACACATGCAGGCACTGCATACAGTTTGAACACACACACTCATAGTCTCTCTCTCTCACACACACACACGCATGCACACACACGCACACACACACACTGCACATCTTTCTCCAAACCTTTCCGTTATCCCCTTATCATGTAGTGTCCCAGAACCCTACCGTCTCACCCCCCCCCCCCCCCCACCCCCCCTCACATCACCCCCACCCCCCCTCACATCACCCCCACCCCAGTGTTTGATGTTTGCAGTAGTTGTCACCCCCGCTTAATAAATTCTGCCTGGGAAAACAGCTGCTTTAACCAGCTCTGTCAAATCAGATGAATCACATTAGTCCAGAAGAGATGCCGCATGATGAATTTATTTATGAACAGGAGAGGGGGAAAAAAAAGGGAAAGATTCAGATTCGATGAAAGCAAATCAAGCGTGCGTGCCAGGGAGGAAGGGTCCGGGGACGATTAAACGAGTGCTTTCGCTCTTTCACACGCCGCCTGTACGACACGTTCAGCGGGAGGGAGGGCGAGGAGGCCACGCGGGGAACGACGGAGCGAGAAAGAGTCCGAAACGAGAGCAGGAGAAAGAGAGGGCGTGTTATTCAACTCGATTCGGTTTTATTTTAACGTGTAATGTTTTTTTTAACGGACGCGGGGCAAACAGCAGACCCCGAACCCCTGGAATGGCGACCGCGGGAGGCTAAAAAACAGTCCCTAGCGCTGGAGAAAAACCCTCTGCGCTGAGGGGAAAAAAAAAGTCCAGGAAGAGAGAGAGAGGGAGCGAATTTGAGTGTGAAAGGCGGGCTCTGCACCGGCCAATCACGCTGTCCGCTCGGGTCCTGCGGTGGGCTTACAGCCGCGGCGCGTTAGCGTTAGCGTTAGCGTGAGTTATTCCGCGTGGAATGGCTCGCGTCTCCGCGGCGACCGACGGCGGCCAGGCCCTGTTTCACGGGCAGATGAGCAGGACTGTTATAAGCTGATGGTTGCGGAGAATCGGAGTGTAAATGTGTAATTTCGCATTAGCACGGCTGGGGGCCAGAGACCGTTGGTTCGGAGGCTCCGTCGGTTAGCACAGCTCACAAAGGAGTCAGTGGACCTGTAGCAACAGAGCAACGCGGGCCAATCAGACTCATCACAAGGTCGCTCCCTTTTTTCTTTTTCACTGCTTAAAGTATAGACTTGGAACTCGCTTTATCTTTCACTCGAGGGCTTCTGGGAACTATTTACTGTGTTTGTAATGACGTGAGGAGGAGCGGAGAGGAACAATAAGGGAGGAGGCGTCAGCCGCCGATCGCTGATGTGCCGTGAAAGATGTGATACGGCAAGGCGAGGGCGAGGAGCGCGTTTTTGACGGAAAATTTTTCTTCTTTTTTTTGCGCCCGCGATTGGATCTGCGCGCCCGTCTCTTATCGGCGCGTTTCTGGAGATCGCCCCATCATCGCCAATTTGTACAGGGCCGCCGCCGTCTCTCTCCCTGCGAGAGCCGGCTTTCGCCCCCGCTCTCTCTCTTTCTCTCTCTCTCTCTCTCTCTGTCTGTCTCTCCATCCACCCCCTCCCTGGCACCGCAACGCCACCCGCCCGCCCGCCCCCTCCCCCGCTCGGAGGAACCCCTCCGGCGTGGCGCTGAGGTTATTAGCTCTCATTAGCGCTGATAGAGCCCTGTCTGTTACCCATCATGCCATCCCGGAGGAGGCCAGGCTGACACACGTTAACACCCCCCCCACACCCCACACACCACCTCCCTATTCCATCACCGCACGTTCTCATTGCGCTCAATTCCAGTCCAAAATCAAAGCCTGACGTCGCCCGTTCAGTTCTGGGCAAGGGCCTGCATTTCTCCATCCTCTCGTTCCCTCCCCTCTCTCTCTCTTTCTTCATCTCTCCATCGCAGTCCCTTCTGCTCGGAGGCTGAGCGCTGAAACTGTAGCTTCCCTCATAATCTCGCACTAGTCTCGCTCACAGCCTCGTAATACCAGCTACTTGAAGTGCATTTTCTTGCTTTAGACCGGGAAGCCCCTAATGCCCCAACACTAGGCATCGTAAAACCAGCAGGCTGTCGAAAACGTCGGTAAATATTCCGTAAGCCGACAGTAAAACTCAAATTGTGTATGAAAAAAAACAACAAAAAAAAACAAATCTCCAGAAAGTGAACTCTTTCTGTAATGTGTTTTTATTTGTTTCCTGCGGAGGTCTCGGTGGATCGGCTCTCTGTGCCGGCGCGCTGGCCGCGGCTGTCCTCTCCACAACACCGCCGGTCTTTAGTGCTCCCCGGGGCCCGTTAACGTGCCCAGGCCCCGCCCGGCCTTTTAAGGCGCTGCTCTGAATCCCATCGTTATCGGCCCACATCGTCCAGGTGAGCTGCTTTTCGGGTCCCCGCTGCGCCTGGCTCGCAAAGGGCCCTGACTTATACCACGGGCAAATGATTTTGGTTTCTCTGTCCCCGTAGTTCAGGTGAGAGATCTATGGTATCTGAGTTCTCCCGCCTTGTCATCGGAGATTAGGAGTGCGGGGTTGCCATAGCAGCCGTAACCTGCATTCCTCTCTCTCTCTCTCGGCTTAATTTGTCTGAGGCATTGTCACAGCCTGTGGTTCGTCACTCTGGCTAACAATTATCCAGTGACTGTTGGAGAGGGGGGGGGGGTTCCAGCATGACCCTGAAAGTGTCTGTCCCTGCCATATTTCATTACTTTCATCCACTCCTCTCCTCTCTCCCCTCTCCCCCTTCCACCCCCCTCCCCTCTCCCCTCTCTCCCCTCTCTCCCCCCCTTCCACCCCTCTCTCTCCCCTCTCTACCCATCCACTCCTCTCCTCTCTCCCCCCTTCCACTCCTCTCCTCTCTCCCCTCTCCCCCATCCACCCCTCTCCTCTCTCCCCTCTCCTCTCTCCCACCTCCCCCCTTCCATGCCTTCACTCCTCTCCCCTCTCCCCTCGCTCTCCCCCCATCCACCCCTCTCCTCGCTCCCCTCTCCCCCCTTCCACCCCTCTCCCCTCTACCCTCTACCCTCTTCCACCCCTCGGGGTATCTGACTGGGTGGTCACAGCCAGTAAGAGCGCTCAGGTATTCCCAGCACGTAAACAGTATCTACAGATAATAAAAGTGTTTTTCATTCTCCGGGACTTTCCTCATTGATCTTTATCCAGCAGGTCCCCGTTTTTCATTTCCATGGCGACGACGTCCACCTGGGGGCGAGTTCCACTCAGGTGCTTCTCTTCCCCCTGTCTGTCGGAGATGCTATCTGCCCGGCCCGTTTTTTCGGGAGAAACTCTGTGCGGTAATTACGCGGAGGCTTTTTTCGGAGGTCCTCTTGGGACGTTGCGTGTGCTCTAATGGGCACGTGTGCTTCCCGGATCCTGTAGGCACACCACTCCGCATTTGCCACCTCACAGTGTCAGGAATGTGGGTGGTTAGTGATATCGTCCAGGGGCAGACCGTTGCCTAGTGGCTACGGCGCATGACCGGGACCCGGACGGTTGGTGGTTCAAGCCCCGGTGTAGCCACGATAAGATCCACACAGCTATTGGGCCCTTGAGCAAGGCCCTTAAGCACAAATTTCTAATGTCTTTAAGAAAGACTCATAGAAAGATACATAATTGATAAGCTCAGGTCACAGGAGGTGTTGATCGGAGCCAACCAAGACTTTCTTAATTTGCGTCCACCAAATGATATGTACACACACAGAAACACGCTGCAACTGAGTGTTTACATTTAACTCAGTGTGTACTCAATGTACAGTGAAGCCGATCGCTGGGTTTGGCGTGTTGCGTTTCGTTGCTTGGCTACATGATCCTCCCAGCTCATTTCCGCGGGGGAGTGGGGAGAGTGGGTAATGGAACTCAAACGTCAGACGGGCATGTTTGATTAATCCATTCATTTATCGACTCGCTTGCCGTAAAGGTCCCCGGCTTCCCTTCTGCTCGTTTCCGTGAGAATCGATCGTCCGTTTCTCGGCGATTCCGACTCACGGGGTGGGCTGGGGGGGTTTTGGGGGGGGGGGGGGGGGTTTGGAGGGAGATTTGAGGGACCCCAGCGTGGAGCTTCCTCCCCTCCTGTAATCTACACCGAGGCTTGGCCACTCCCCCCCCCCCCTCTCACACCTGAGCTCCGCGCCTCCACCTTCTCGCGCTAATCACGCGGATAATCGAGTTTATTCACGGGTTCTTATCGGCGCCAAAGTTTTCCTTGTTGTTTCTCGTTGTTTGAAGGAAGCGGGAGAAGCCGTGAACGGCTGCCCTCCGAACGCGGAGCGGAGCGCAGCCGCTAAACGATCCTCGGTCGCCGAGCGGAAACTCTTCTCCCGCAGACACTGTAGGCCGCTGCCCTCTGTTCATTCTCAGCAAAACAAGATTGTTACTACGGCAGTGATAACACCTTTCTTTGTGTTTCTTAATTTTATTTTGATGTTGAAACTGGAAAGATATCTCTTAACACTGGATTACTGTGATCCTCTAGCGGTGGTGGTTGCTAGGGGCAACAACCGTAGTTTGTTATTTCTAGAATGAGACACAGGGGTCAGGGGTACTTTTAATAAATTAACATGTTCCCTGGTGGAAAAAAAAAACAGCTCAAGCCAGGTTTTGAAACAGCTGGTCGCTGGTTGAGCTGTTCAGACCAGCTCCCAGCTCGACATGGTTCGACCAGCTTAAGCTAGTTTCTGAAACAGCTCAATTTTCAAGACGGTCAAGCTGGCATAGCCAGTTCCAAGTGATGGAAAGGCGGTCTACGACACTCTATGCCTATGCCTGTCTCTTGGTTAATCTGTCTTCGCACTGAACGCGCAACCATGTGTCTTTGGCCTAAGCTGCCTTCTTTGTTTCTGCTATCAATTGTGGTGACCTGATCCATTCTCAATATTAATACTATTTTCTTTATTATTTATGTATTATTATTTTATGTTTGTGTTATTTCTTGTATTTCTCTTCGCTTGGCTTTTACCTGGTTTTAGCCTTGCTCTTACCCTCCCAGATCTACCTTTTATACACATTTTTTTTATTCGTACTACTTTTGATTGTATACATTTTTCTTTTATTTTTACTATTTACTCTTAATAGACAGACCTAGTTTGTCTGCTGTGTTTGTTGTTTACTACTGCTGCTGTCTGCCCACATTTTTATATTACATTTTTTTTTCATTGATTTATTTCTGTCTTGTCTTGAATGTTTGTACAGCGCATTGAGTTGCACCCTCCGTTGGCTTCATAAATAAAGTTTGATTGAAGTTCGATTGGTTGATTCTGAAAGCAGAGCCCGGTTGGTCACATCTTACCGGACCGCTAACCTGCACTGTTAAATGTCAGTGATTTCCTGCTTAATTGACTGGACATTCTGGTTCCGGTATCTGTAATGCATGACTCATTTCATTCAGTACAATGTATTGCTGTTTTCATAAGCTGAGAGCCATGCTGTATACAGGGATATATTGGGCAGACAAATCGGCCAAACGACCACATGCGTGTCGTGCTTTCTTATCTGTAACACCTGTTCAAATTACTCATGTTCTTACAAAATCAGCGGCAATTAAAGTCGCACTGGTGATAATAACCGTGGCAAAATTAAGTGCTGTGCCTCTTTCACATAAAAAATGCCATGCCAGATTGCAGTTAACAATTAAGAAGTCTCTTTTGTAGATAGGCAAATCGTATCAAGTTATGTGATTAAAAGGAAATGGCTGAGAATAACTGGAAGATTATTGGGTTGCTTGTTATTGTTTTTGAGTGGTGATTGCACTTCTGCAGACGGAGAGGAAGAGGCACTAATGGGTTTATTATTTCACTTCTCAAGCGCTAGCAGCTTTACGAAAATGGCGGCAAGCTGTGTGCATTTTTGGGGTGCAGATGAATAAAACATGGGCAGAAACGCCCGGGCAGAATGGGTGGCATTACAAAATAATAACAGAAAGCACACTGGGAGGCTCAGACGAAAATGACAAAATGGGATGTTCTGTTCCCTGTGGTGGCTATGGACAGGGCCTCTCTAAAGGTCAATTCAAAGCTGCTTAAATGCTAACGTGCTAAACTTAAAAACACAATGAACAAAGGAAGGGTATTATAATGGCTCGGATGCGTGGGCGCTGTGAAACTCTACTGACCTTTTGTTCGGATTCACTTTTTTTCCCCTTTATTAAGGAAGTGTCAGTATCAGTAGCATTGACTCCCAGCACGAGATCCTACAAAGCGTTTTTAATATAATTAGACCATGTGTAAATCTCTAAAAGAAGGAGAGGGGGAAAAAAAAACAGCAGCCTACATTTAAGAATTGATATCTTAGATTCTCAAGATTTATGAATCATAAGAACCTTTTGTTTGAGGATTTCTCTCTTGTGGCTGAACATCAGTAAATGCAATCTCATGAGATATCCCTGTTCTGGAATGCTGTAGGTCACCATATACTGTAGCATTGATCTGATCACATTTTGTTTTTTCATGAACCAATTCAATAATGCAAACATGGCTGTTTGATAGTTCTCTCAGATTGTCCGAGGGTCATACGGTAGGCCGGATATACTGAGTAAAGGCATTACGATGTGTTTGAAATGATTAAAAACCCATTTTTAACACTAATGGAGGAGAGCAAGGGGACCTCTAATGTTACAAAGGCCTGTTCAAGTGATTGTTCCTTTCGGCCACTGAGGATCATTGCAGTTCATGTGAAGGCTAGTGGTTGCTGGGGGCTTCTGCGCTACCGATTGGTTGGATTGTGTTACTGCGGAAACCCTGTTCTGCTGTCTTTGTCTCATTGAAATTATGTCTTAACCTGGATATGATATTTTGACCAGTAGCATACATACTTATATTACAGCATTATACTGTACATTTTCTTAAAAAAAGAAATAAGCTTTTTAAAACCAGTCAGATATCGACAAATAAAAATATATAAATATCTAAAAATATAAAATATTCCATATTTCCTTTCCAACAGTTCAACAGTGCTGTGCCTGGCCCAAGGCATATATTGTGTATGGAACATGTGAGTGACACCTGACACCAAACCAAATTATTAAATATAAATCTATAAATCTTTGGCAGGACACCTGAAAGAACACCTCCAGTGGCATGGAAAGTTTTACTGCACAATTTCTCAAGAATCCGCTGCTATCCCTGAAAGTAAATGTCAGGAGAGAACCTGTTCTGTTGAATTCAATGGGCAGAAGTTTTTGGACTGGCTTATGCTGTTATATATATAATAATGATATCTGTCTCAGTTTGCAGTCTCCTCAAATGACATCTGTTATCTGCTGCCCCTGTAGGTCATGGCCAGTACTGCATTTATTCAAGTGAATTGAACCTATTTTAGAGACAAGCTGAAATCAAAATGCACTTTTCCCTCAACTTCGCCAATTCTTCATAACTATAAGTCTTGAAGCATAAATTCCATAAAATTGCTATACTTGTGTATTTTTACTTTTTTTCCATTCACTTCCATCATCATCAAATGTCTGTCAATTTTATTTCCCCCTCCAATCAATACCCTTTCAGGCTGCGGCGTGTATTCTTCCACCCAAAGCCAGACTCCAGCTCGGCTTCCCCCTCCTCAGTTAACAGCAGACAAATCCACTCCCCACCCTCCAAAAAATTCCCTCCGAAAGACCTGTTTCACTCGTCTACGTTTCATATGGTGGAAGCTAGTGCTAACTAATGTTTCAGCTTGTCTTTAATGGCACGCACGCACACACGCACACACACACACACACACACACACACAGTTCTCCAAATTTGGAACGCACAATTCAATTGGCATGCCTCCCCAATTGCTGCAGTGTCCTTAATCAATGTGGAAAAATACAGGCAGCAGGTGCCTTCTCAAGAGTTCACTCTGGCATAATGTCATAGGGGAAACCACTAGGCCTGTAGCCCTGATTATATTATACTGTACATAACTTGGCCTCGTGGGACTCTCTGCTACAGCTCTCCAATTCTGCACTAAGGGCTAATGATTTAGCCCGCACATAACCTGGGAGTCCTGCCTGTTCTCCATTCTCCGTGGTGGGGAATGTTTTTCACAATTGAATTTCCCACTGGTGGTTTATCGTTTTGATTCGGCCTCATATTTATGATTATGGGGTTGTTGCTTTCCTTTACTCGGGGGTGAAATTGTTAGCGGTGCCTTTGTGGCGAAACGGGCCCGCACCTGAAACCAAGTGTTCAGTTTCTGACACGGTTGTTCTTGCCAGTAATAACATCTGCCTTGGGTATTTGAGGGAATTGATACTCTATCTACATTCAGAGGCTGTTGCTGTTGAAAGAGAACAAAATTTCCCTGGAAGGTGGCATGCACCAGGTGCGGCGGTCAATCATCTTTCTGGCCCCCTAGTGGTCAGACGTGGGGGAAAAAACAACGAAACAAAAAATTAATACGGATAAATTGATCATAAACTGCCAAATGTCATCGTTTCAGAGGAATATTCTGCAACCGCTGATATAAAATAAATCATGCATGATCCTTGGAAGATAGTCTGGCTCACTCAGGGAAATCGTGTTTTTCGAGAGAGCCATTGCTGCTTCCTCATTAAAATGTCAAGAATGAACCAGATCAATATTATATGCGTGCGCATAAAAAATAAATTAATAAACACATGCTCTCTGGGAGATGCCATTTTGTGATGGTGGATGCAATAAACCATCGCTCGGTAAATTAATGGCAGAGTCTGTGCAGTGGAAGAGTAGTTAAATCTAAACACGGAGACAGCAATTATTGGAATTAGGGGGCTAAGGGTGTGCAGTGTTGTTGGAGAAACTATTCCAAACGTGTAGTTGTACTACCAATTACTTCACACTAAATGTAATTGAACTGCAGCATAGCTATCCTAGAGAGAAGTGTAGCGATGAAAAGCGTTTGTAGCGTTTGTAGTTCCTGTAATTAACTACACCTGAAATGTATAAAAAGTAATAGATAATTATATTTGTATAGTGCTTTTGTAGGCACTCAAGTATGTGCTTTGCAGTGATGAGGGGGAAACTCACCTCAACCACCACCACCACTGTGTAGGGCCCACCTGGGTGACGCAATGGCAGCCATTTTTAAAAGTACTAACAAACCACACACATGCTCAGCTTCAGCCGTTTAGCCGCAGCGGGGTGCATGGGGGTATGGCTGCTGGCTAATCAATCAGCCGCTGCAACCACTATGTACATTCCAACGTACCAACAAACTGCTGCGAAATGTAATTAAACTGTCAGCTTAAGCACATGTAATTAGGCTACTCCCCAACACTGCATGTCTGTGACATCTTGGGCCCCTGGGAGGGAGACAGAGGTGTGGAAACCTTAGCTTCACTTCAGCGTCAGTGCGTTTAGAGGAATATATTCATCACCCGTTCCAAGCAGAGTTAATGGCCCCCAACCACAGAACAGCCCTCCTGTTGCACTTCTCTCTGTTTCTTTCCAAAGAGAGGATTCCGACGCATTTTTCTCTGTTTGACCCCCGTGACTTCTTTATCTGCGCTTTCCCTCACTGTCTCAATTGAATTTCGGAGGCGTGGAAAAGGGCCTCTTTGCGCAGTGACCCCCCCCCCCCCCTCCCCCCGCATCGCTGCCATTTTATTCACACGTTGTGAATAAATCGGCGAGAGGGATGTCTTCAGAGGATGGGTCCCGACTGCCGTGCGGCAGGGCCGAAGGCCCCGGTCCTCCTCTGCGATTCGCGGCGTCGAGCGGAGGTGAAAGGTTTATTTTTTAACACCACCGTTACGCTTGGAGTTGGCTCCGGTTCCCCTTTGTTGTTTCGCTGTTCGTTCTGTGACATCGCTAATGTCCCGGGAACATAAATAATAAAATACGACAGCGATTAAATTCAGAAATGACAATTAGGCCTGCGGTGTGTGTGTGCGTGTGTGTGTGTGTGTGTGTGTGCGCGCGGGGGTTTTTTTTTGCGAACACGAGGCCGTTTCTCGTCAACGTCGCGCTCGCCTCTCCGTTTCTGTATTCCGCGGGGTTTTCCGAAACCGGACTGTCAATGAGGAACGCGTGGAGCGCATTCCCGGCGTGTTCCTGTCCTGCCCTATCAGCTGTCAGGCGGCCCCCGTACCTGACGAGGCGGAGGGGGGCCGCGGAAGGGAGGAGATCGATCACCTGCTGATGCGTTTCGGTTTGCATGACAGCCCGCGGTTGTGAAGAATGGCATTCTGGGTAAGTACTAGATACGCAGTCAGATCTGGGGCTGGAGGGAGGCGGTCAGTTGCAATAATGGGGTGGGGGGGAGATTCAGGCATGAAGTTTGGCATATGGTGGGGGGGGGGGGGGGCAGAGGGCGGGCGGGTGGTCAGGCTGTTGTGGACCATCGTGAAATATTAATTCACACAGACAGAGAGATACATGACCTGGGTCTGGGGGGGTGGGTGTTGGGGGGAGGCAGGAAGTTTGGCAGTTGGCGGGGAGGGGGGGGGGGGGGTGGCGGTGGGTGGTATGGGGGAGGATGGTCAGAATGTTGCAGACCATCACGAAATATTAATTCACACAGACAGAGGAAGACACACAGTAACCTGAAAGCAGCTCAGCTTCCCCCAGTGATGGGTAATCATCAGAGAAGTGTTGAATACCAACGCGGTCCGTCACAGCCTTTCAGGCTGGGGAGAATCATTCAAGTAATGAAGTGTCCATTTGAGAATAAATAAATAAAGAAGTTCAGCCAAAGGATTCGACGGGTGTTTTTTTAAACTTAAATATAAAATTGAGTTCTCGAGCATTAAACCGGGCAAATGTGTTCTGGTGAGAGGCGATGGGAGAGTGAAAATGCCTCGGGGAAATTTGTGATGTTTAAATTGTCACAGGAAAATAAATAAATAAATTACCCCAAAATCCCCTTAAGTGGATTGGTTCTTTGCCAACGTGATGATTGAAATGGGAGACAGGTATCAGCAACAGGTTGTTCCTGCTTCCTGGCACCCATGCTAATGCAATCCTGGAGACTGCCTAGCAGGGTGACATCACATCTAAGGGCCGGGGGGGAGGGGGCTTTGGATATCAGGGTAATGCAGAAGGACACCTCAGGCCCAAACACAGAGCGATGTCCTCACCATTTTAAAAAGGTTGATCGATAAAACATGCAGACTCATTTACAATGCGACGCAAACAGTTTTCTGTGCGGTGCGGTCTGTGTGTTGACGATGACCTTTCAGTGTAATTACGGCTGGAAACACAGATATGACATCGGATCCGTGCCGCGCAGACCGCCCAGATTTCATTCAAACATCCGCTCATCAACATTTAAATAACGTCCACACTCAGAAGCCGGAAAATTCATAATCTTCTGTTTTTCTGTCCTTAGATACATATGCGGTATGTATCAAAGTCGTGAATATATCGGACACCAGAAATATGGTCTGAACCACAATCTACCCAAATTGCACTCCAATATTATGTCTTTTTGTTGAAATTGGCTTAAAATCACAGGTACGTACACGCAATGCCTCATCTGCATTACAACGATTAGTGTCAGTCCTGTTTTCCGACTTACAGCCGGGCTAAAGTGATTAGGAAATCATGCGAAAGACAGGAGCTTCCATCAGTGTGAGTGATCTCCAGTACAGCGGGAGGGCTAATACAGGGAGTAATATTAGAGAAAGTATTGCAGCTGACACTCAACTCACCCGCTGAAATCCCGGAACGTTTCCTGTGACGTGGTGCGAGCACTGTTCTGTCTCAGCGCTCTGGACCGATGATGCAGGTGTGTGGCTGGGAGCGGGTCGGGAACGGGTCGGGACCGGGTCGGGATGTTCCTCTGGGTCCAGCTCTCGGAACACCAAGCAGCAGGTCCGGAATGTCCCTCTGGGTCCAGCTCTCAGAACACCAAGCAGTGGGTCAGGAATGTCCCTCTGGGTCCAGCTCTCAGGACACCAAGCAGCGGGTCCGGAATGTCCCTCTGGGTCCAGCTCTCAGAACACCAAGCAGTGGGTCAGGAATGTCCCTCTGGGTCCAGCTCTCAGAACACCAAGCAGTGGGTCGAGATGTCCCTCTGGGACCAGCTCTCAGAACACCAAACAGTGGGTCAGGAATGTCCCTCTGGGTCCAGCTCTCAGGACACCAAGCAGCGGGTCCGGAATGTCCCTCTGGGTCCAGCTCTCAGAACACCAAGCAGTGGGTCAGGAATGTCCCTCTGGGTCCAGCTCTCAGAACACCAAGCAGTGGGTCGAGATGTCCCTCTGGGACCAGCTCTCAGAACACCAAACAGTGGGTCAGGAATGTCCCTCTGGGTCCAGCTCTCGGAACACCAAACAGTGGGTCAGCAATGTCCCTCTGGGTCCAGCTCTCAGAACACCGAGCAGCAGGTCCGGAATGTCACTTTATGGGCTGCTCTTGGAGCACCGATCAGTGGGTCGGGAATGTCCCTCTGTGGCTCACTCTCGGAACGCCAAGCAGTGGGTCAGGAATGTCCCTCTGGGTCCCGCTCTCGGAACACCGAGCAACGGTTTCGGGAATGTCCCTCTGTGGCCTGGTTTCAGAACGCCGAGCATCGCGGCTCGGGAACGTCCCTCCGTGTCCCGCTCTTGGAACGCCGAGCAGCGGATGGGAAACACCCCGCTGTGGCTCGCTCTCGGAACGCCTGCGAAGCCTCCCGTAGCATCGCCGGGTCTGAATCCCCTCTCTAATGGGCCGAGCTGCTGGTGGGTCTGAATCCCCTCTCTAACGGGCCGAGCTGCCCCCCGTTCCGGCTCCGCTCAGGCGTCTCTCCGGAGTCCGGGGCAGAGTCCGGAACGCCCAACCGCCGGGTCTGGGCTGTTCCGCGCGGCGGTTTTTGTGCAAGCTGGCTCCGTTGTGTGTGGCTGTGGGTGTGTGGTTTTCCAGCGATTGTTCGAGCGGTGCTCACCAGGTCCCTGCTCGCTGTTTGTCACTTTGCTCTGGGTCTGTGCAGCAGACACCAGTGGTCTTCAGTACAGCCCCCAGGATTAAACTCATTTTCAAACATACGGTCCCAGGCATGGGCAATGTGGTCGGCCCAATGCACATAAATAAACAAACAAACATACATGCAGATACAGATACAGGCTCACACAAACACACACACACAAACACACACACACACACACACAAACATACATACAGATACAGGCACACACAAACACACACACACACATACACACGCACACACAAACATACATACAGACACAGATGCAGGCACATACACACACACACAGACACACACATGCACACACACACAAACATACATACAGATACAGGCTCACACAAACACACACACACACAAACACAGACGCACACACACACAAACATACATACAGACACAGATGCAGGCACATACACACACACGCAGACACACACATGCACACACAAAGACACAGACACTGATACAGGCACATACACACCCAAACACACACACACACAGACACAAACACACAGAAGTCTGTTATTCCAACTGAAGAGGGAACAAACAAACTGCAGCGTGATGTATTCCCTACAACCATGGCAACCCGACCTCTCTTGTAAATTGCCTCGTACCGTCGATAGAGAATAACTCACCCCTGTGAAAAAGTGTGTTTACGGGCGCGATGAGTTTGCTTTGTGTCAGCGGGGCTTTTGGGTCACATGACCTAGGAAGCAGACGATATGAGAGAAGGATAGGAGGAAGAAGGGAGCGGAGAAGGAGGGAAACAAATAAAGAAATAGAGGAGGGAGAGAGTGAACAAGAAAGGAGCGACAAAGGAGGGAAAGAGAATATGTGGAACAAGAAAGGAGAGGAGAAATGACATACGAGAGAGAAAAGATGATGAAAAAGAAAGGATAGAGATAGATAGATACTGTGAATAGATAGATAGAGAAAGAGAGAGAGCGGTATTGAAAGGGAGCGAGATGCTGACTGAGTGATGTCTGCGGTAACAGGCCAGGCCTGTTCTCTCCTCCCTCCTCTGTCTCTGCGTCATCCCTCGCTCCATCACTCTAATTCACTGTCCTTATGAGAAACGCTCTGCCCCTTCGCTCTACATCATCCTAGTACACAGAGCGTCCCGTCGGTTCACACCTGCCAGGCCCCGCAGGCCTGTAAATCAGCCTGTGCCCAGGGACAGATGGGGGGAGGAGGGGGGGGGGGGGGAGACTTCCACAAACATCACCCTTCTTACAGGAGACCGGCCAGGTGTTTGAGCTCTGCTCTCAGCTCAGGATTACTGACAGTCTCTTACACGCGCCCTGCAGATATCGGCATCCTGATTTCAGCCACTGCGTAGCTCATGTAACCCATGATGTGTATGCGTGTGTGGGCATATGTGTGTGTGTGTGTGTGTTTGTGTGTGTGTATGTGTATGTGAGTGTATGTATGTGTGTGTGTGTGTGTGTATGTATGTGTATGTATGTGTGTGTATGTGTATGAGTATGTATGTGTGTATGTGTGTGTATGTATCTGTGTGTGTATGTGAGTGTATGTGTTTGTGTATGTGTGTGGGTGTGTGTGTGTGTGTGTGTGTGTGTGTATATGTGTGTGCGTGTGTGTGTGTGTATGCGGATGTTTCCCTCACACTGTAATGCCTTTATGGAGCGGTGCCTCTCAGTAGGAAATGAATTTGCCAGGTTCATCCGATGGGCGGTTGAGGGAGTGATTCAGCCCGGTGGGGGTGGGGGTGGGGGGGGATGTATTTTCCCTGTATACTCCTTCATTCATTAAAACTCAGGAAGCTGTCCTTTACCGCCATTTGTTTGACGTCACCTGAATCCACACAGTGGGCAAAATGTGACCCGCTGACCTTCAGAAAAGGTTCGGAACATTCCCTGCCCCTGTCTGAATGAATCTTAATTTCATTTAATTGCTACAGCTATACATAATACCTCAGGCATGGGTCTTTGGTCAATACAGTATATACTGTAGATACCTGTAAGGGCATCTGGGTCATGCTGTGCTTGTGAGGACTGACTGGGAAATAAATGGTTGACGTTTATATAGTACCATTATCCAAAGTGCTGTGCAATTGATGCTTCTCATTCACACACCAACGGCGATTGGCTACCATGCAAGGCACCAGCTCGTCAGGAGCATTTGTGGGTTGGGTGTCTCGCTCAGGGACAATTCGACATAGTGGGATCGAACCGCCAGCCCTCCGACTGCCAGGTGACTGCTCTTACCGCCTGAGCCAATGTCACCCTGTAAGTAAATACAATTATTGTGCTAACAGGCATCCGCTAATCCTGTTGAGCTTGGGCTTGAGAAACGCAAGAACTAACCTTCCCTCATTATGACTTCATTGAGACGGATGCTCCAATAGAATAAGCAGTCCTGACGAGGGTAGGATGAACCTGGGCAGAGCTGAGCGTGGAACTGGAGCCGTCTCATCGCAGTTGTACGCCTGCGTCTTTGCTCCATCAGTCGAGGATGAGGGCCTCCCAGAGCAGATGCCAGCTCGCGCTAGCATGCTAGCTCCCTCTGCTATCCCGCTGTCCGTGTGCCAGCACGGCTTGGACTGTATGTGTGTATGTGTGTGTGTGTGTGTGTGTGTGTGTATGTATGTATGTGTGTGTGTGTGTGTGTGTGTGTGTGTGTGTGTGTGTGTGTGTGTGTGCTAGCATGCAAGCTCCCTCTGCTATCCCGCCGTCTGTGTGCCAGCCCGGCTTGGACTGTATGTGTGTATGTGTGTGTGTGTGTGTGTGTGTGTGTGTGTATGTATGTATGTATGTGTGTGTGTGTGTGTGTGTGTGTATGTGTGTGTGCTAGCATGCTAGCTCCCTCTGCTATCCCGTTGTCTGTGTGCCAGCCGGCTTGGACTGCCGTGTCACTGGAGACTGTCCCAGAGTTCTCAGTGGTGGCTGGCCAGCAGCACGGGTAGGCTGCAGATCCTCCACCAACCTGCGGAGGCGCTAATGTGCAGCACACAGGCTGAACTGAAGGGGTCTCTCAGATCCTGGGAGACTGTCGTGGACAATGGTGCCCCCTCCCTCAAACAAACAAACCGATACAAAATAAACTAAATAAATCCATTCTGAACCACATCTCCCTCTCTCTCTCTCTCTCTCTCTCTCTCTCTCTCCCTCCCTCTTCCTGTTTAGTGGTATCAAGTGCTTTTGTTGTGAAATATTTTCATCCTTCACTCTCTCTCTTTCCTTGTGATTTGCGGAAGCTGATGGGTTTCTGTGCCTTGTACTTTTGTGTTGCAGTTTTACAATGAAGGTGTGTTAAAACTCAAATGCCCCCTCTCTCTCCCTCTGCCTCTCTCTCTCTCTCTCTCCCTCTCTCTCTCTCTCACACACACACACACAAAAACACAATCGCACACAAATCAGTTTATGGAAATCGCGCAGAAGACATTCCTTTTTAAACAAACCAAGGTTGTGACTCAGTTGTGTCAGTCAATCTGTCCCAATTCCATTCTGCTTAAATATGTATGAAGGGGGACGAATGGCATGCAAATGTCAGTCTCATGCAGAAATAGCACCATAGTGGTCTGGCGTCCATGGAAAACATCTTATTTTTCTTGATTTTTTTCCACTTAGAGGAATCTGAGGCACTCCGGCTGTTTGCCGTCTCGACCCTGAAAGCCTGCAGCCGGGCAGAATGACCCTGATTTAAATTCAGCGCAGGTAAAGGCATGAAAACACGTGGAAGCTGCCTCGCAAAATGTCACAAACACTCCCAGCAACCGAGTTTGTTAGCAGTGCGCTTATCTCCTAATGACTAATTAAGTCATTAATTAATGATCATTAATGATTAATTTCCAATACCCTCTCTGAAATAAAGGAACGAAAAGTTCCTAAAAAGAAACAAAAGCTAGACGCTGGGCTGGGACCCTCTCGGTACATAAAATTGTACCCCTAGCCAGCAGTATATAACACATCTTTACCTTTTTCTTGGGAAATGCCTTGGAATTACACTCACCTGACTCACAGAAGCCCGAACGAGTAAATCACCTTGGTCTGGGTCTTAGCAATCAGCTTTTTAAAAAGTAACAAAGAATAATCCAAAAGGTTTCCCAAACTTTTGCACAGGGCCCTTTTCCTTTACCATGAGTAAAAAATAAATAAAAATAAAAAGCAAACTTGCTTTAAAATTTGCAGGAAGGTCTCATGTTTAACTCTGTACTATTTAGAGGTTTGCTTTTGATCGCGAACAGATTCATTGTAGCAGACATTTAAACCAGGGGTGCACTGTCTATGGCCTTGGGGTTCTGCTGCTCTTTCTCACTCGCATCGCACTTATAGATGCACTCATGCTGAATTTCATTGAAAGGTTCCAAGGATATTCTGCTGAACGCATTTAATGTGATGTAATGGACGGGTTGCATAACCATCGTCAATATCTGGCGTACCGAGATCAGCGAGGAGGGAGTCAGACAGAAAAGCCAGAGAAAAAGGAGAAAAGCCATGACACGGCTGGGTTATTTAAGTTCTTTGAATCTTTGAGACCGAAACTAGCTTGATGAGGCTGTTGAGGAAGTGAAGAATATATTATTCTGAAGGCCTCGTAGCACCGGGCTGTCAGCTAGGAAGATGCCTCTGGAAGCATCTCACATCTTCAGTTTAGAACAAAAACTTATAATAATTCACTGCATTATAAGCAACAGGAATATCATCAGTAAGTAAATGTGGCTAGAATTCGTTAAGAACAGCATTCGATAATGACACTGAATTAGCTTGCTAGCTCATTTCTATGAGCTTACAGTACTGACATATTTATTTTGATTCATGATTTTCAGGGATAGTTTTACGGAACTGTGGCCGCACTTAAGGGTCATGAATGAAGATGCTTCGTTGACATTTTCACGGTGCATCCGATATGTTTTCAATGTTCCAAAATCGATCTATCGTCATACTCTTTCATATTTAATTTGCAAAAAATTGGATGTCTTATACGTGTAGTACTCAGTATGTGTAGAACAGCTAGGTGGTCATCTCATTGCCATTTTCAAAAGTCTACATTCCATCATATTCTGTAACAATCAACAGAATTCAGACTTTGTACATTCTGATACTGCGGATAAACAGCTCAATCCGGATTAGCGTCACTGGTAAACGTTTCTCCGTGGAGTTGCAAGGTTACTCTCACAATCTAGCAGAATGCAGCCCCTGAAGGTTTCGCTTTGCGTGCGTTTGCCTGCATTTCAATTATTATTTTAGTTTATTTATTTGTGTGTTTGTTTCTTTATTTGCTTGTTTGATTGTTTGATTGTTTTACTTTTTTTTTTTGCTTTAGGTTTATTTATTTATTTGTTTTGTTTTGTTTTGTTCGATTCGTTTAAGCTTAATGTCCCAAATGGCAGGGTTCGCGTTCGGGGATCGCGGGGACCGCTTATCAAAGCGGCGTGCCTTCGTAAGACGCCTCGCTGTGGGGACAGGGGGCTAATGAATTGCCTGGTCTGAGGTGCTGCGGAGAGAAAGGGCCCGGCTGGCAGCGGGCCCCGGACTAATGTGCCCTGACTGGCGGAGTTACGAGAGGAACAACACGGCGGCGGTTCAGCCCGGGGCTCGCGGTGAGTGACAGTTTCAGGACACGGCCGGAGCCCGACAGCTTTAGTCGCGGGGTTGTGTTGGTTTTTTTTTTAGGGTGGAAGGGGATCGTGCTGGCAGGGCGGCGCAGATAAGAGCGGAGGTCAGTGAGGATGGAAGAGTTTAGGGGCTTTTTTTTTTTTTTTTTTTTGGAGGGAGCTGAATTTTTGGGAGGAAGCCATTGGCTGAGGAGAGAGAGAGAGAAAGGGCGAGTGATAGAGGTCAAGCACAAAGTCAGTGAGTGGGTACAGGCAACACACATAACTGCTGCGTGTTATAATAATAATAATAATAATAATAATAATAATAATAATAATAATAATGATTATTTTTATTATTATTAATTGTGTAACATTACGTTCTCATTAATGTGTGTTGTGCTTCAGTGGAATTAATAATAATGGGGGTCAGCAAAATTGCTAGCGTTAACAACAAGCTGAAACAGAAGGTGAAGCAGCACTAGGTTCCGTGATATTGGGTAGATGTGAGCGAATCTTTCGGTGGAATTTTCGTAGGGCGGGGAGTGGATTTGACTAATGTTAAATGAGGAGGGGGAAGCAGAGCTGGGGTCTATGGCTCTGGGGGGGAAGAATACGCACTGCTGTGTGAAAGGATATTGATTGGAGGGGAACAGAGAATTGACAGAAATTTGATACACGCTTGCTGGTGTAAATAAATGAGTATTACAATTTTTTTAATTTTTTATTTTGGAAATATATACTCTATGGTTATGAAGAACAGACTAAATTTATCATAAAGTGAATTTCGATTTTAACAACTCTGATAAAGTAGTTCTTTTTTAAGCCTACATTTGATTACTGACTCATATAATCTCTGTTAGATTGAATTTGCAGTTTGGAATGTTAAAATATGTTTAAAAAAAACGAAAAAAAAAATGCTGAGGATTTTTTTTACATTTTCATAACTGAATGAGCACACCATGAACAAATAGAGGTACGCTAATTGGACAAATTGCTTTTCAATTTGTGTTCACAAGAATAGAAATTCCATAAATTAATCATGTGGAGATCATTTTTAATTAAAGAGCGATAATTGAATCATCTTTGATCCTTTGATTAATTAATTTATGTGTCCAGAAAGCGATTAACGGGCTCCGGTGGGCGAATGTTTGAGCCGGATTTCGTGTTTACCCAACACTCCCTCGGCCTCGCACCCCGCTGACAGATCATATTGGAGTAGCTTCAGCTGCGATGGGGGGTCCTCTCCTCAGGTGGCTGAGGAGGGCCTGAGTTAAGATAATAAAGTAATAGCCTACTCATCGGATCTACGCACTCTACTGCGCTCAGCAAAACCCGTATTGCGCTCGGAACATCACGATGGTTTTTATACGCTGTGGTGATCGATTGGCTTCTTTTTTAATATGCATTTATTCCTTTATTTATTTCTTTATTTGTTCATTCGTCAAGCCCAGGCCCAGGTTTTGGGGACAGTTATTCACACAGAGCGGTCACTGTGTGGAATAGCTTGCCAGGACATGTAGTGGAGGCAGAAACGCTGGGGGTTTTCAAGACCAGGCTTGATATGGGGCTACTATCTAGCTTTCAGGCAAACTAAGCAGTTGGTGCACTTTAGTGGTAGGAAAAGGCAAGCATTGCTGGGCTGAATGGCCTGTTCTCGCCATTGTGTTGTGTTGTGTTGTGTTATATTGTGTTGTGTGGTGTCATGTTATGTTGTGTTATATTGTGTTGTGTGGTGTCATGTTATGTTGTGTTATGCTGTGTTATATTGTGTTGTCATGTTGTGTTGTGTTATATTGTGTTGTGTTATGCTGTGTTATATTGTGTTGTCATGTTGTGTTATGTTGTGTTATGAAGTCTGTTAGCACCACACACACCGGCAGGCGCGCGGACAGATGAATTTGCGCGTGGTTTCCGGGCGCATGCCATCCCGCCATGTTGTGTTGTGTTATATTGTGTTGTCATGTTGTGTTGTGTTATATTGTGTTGTGTCATGTTGTGTTATGAAGTCTGTTAGCGTCACACAGGCAGGCGCGCGAGCAGATGAATTTGCGCGCTGTTTACGGCGCGTGCCATCCCGCCATCCTGGCCCAGTCCACACGCTCAGAGGTTTGGCTCATCATTGGCTTGTCTCTTCTTCTGTAGTGACACCGCCGGTCCCAATCACACCCCCGCCCCGATATCGCAGCACCTGCTGGAGCATCGTGCTCACCGTCGGGCCGGGCGGCCGGATCCTACGCGCCGCGTCTTCCGCTCATTTTTCTGACAGTTGTGACTCAGCGGTTGCCGGGCGCCCGTCCGCCGCGGTTACACAGCCAGCTCGAGTTCACCAGCAGATGCTGTTTGCTCTCGCTTTTTTGGGGGGAGACGTAGCGGGCCTGATGGCATTTGGCAGGGAACACACGACTGGGATTTGGGTCTGAAACTATTTTGTAGTCTACGCACCCAGGAGTCGACAAGCCAAGATGAGTTTCATGGCTTGCGGCTACAAATAAAATAAAATAAATAATAACACCGTCAATAGTAATTGAAGATATTTTTTCAACATTTTTTCTTTCTTTAACAGGAACACGCATTAGCGTGTGTGTAATTAAATTTCAGATTGATTTAATTCATTTGGGTGAAGTCATATTGTAATATTGCTTAATCCGCTGAAAAGCAACATTAATTGCAATTTCCTGAGAAGATTACATTGAAAATGTTTTTCTTTTTATTTCAAATGCATTTGATTAATCAGGCGAGACGTGTAACCGTTCTCCTGAGCATCTTCCTAACTGCAGACCTGCCCGATACAGTGAGCTGTTCACGACGGGTTTACATTTCAAATCTGCCCTTTCCTTTTTTAGGGTTCCTTATTCCAGTAGCACACCACAAAATGGCTCACCTTATTTTTACATATCTTCTAGGTCAGCGCCACGCAACTCTTCATCCTTTGGGCCACAGTGTGTGCAGGTATTCGCCTTGACCATGTGCTGCACCACCTGATTTCACTGATTATTTTACCGGCTTGGTCCAGATAATGAGCTAATTAGTGAAATCAGGTGGTGTAGCGTTCGGTAGGAGCAAATGCCTGCAGACACTGCGGCCCCCAGGACGTGGAGTTGAGTAGCGCTGCAGACACTGCAGGACGTGGAGTTGAGTAGCACTGCAGACACTGCAGGACGTGGGGTTGAGTAGCACTGCAGGACGTGGAGTTGAGTAGCACTGCAGGACGTGGAGTTGAGTAGCACTGCAGACACTGCAGGACGTGGAGTTGAGTAGCGCTGCTCTAGGTCAGGGGTCAGCAACCCTGGTCCTGGAGAGCTGCAGGGTGTGCTGGCTTTTGTTGTTACTCAGCACTTAATTGATCGACAGTTAACTCGCCTCACCTGGTTTCTTGGGTCTGAATCAGTTGCTGGTATTAAGGCGAAAACAAAAACCAGCACACCCTGCGGCTCTCCCAGACCAGGGTTGCTGACCCCTGCTCTAGGTGAAGAACTCCTTCCAGAAACAGTCTATTGCATCAGTACCCAGCTCCTGTCTCGTTTCTGTACAACGTTTGGTCGATCGGAAAAGTTTGACCCGTCTTGCAACAAGTCTGACAACAATTCCAAATACTATCTCATATTCTTTAGACTCCAAATGTGTTATGATATAATTAAATTTTGTGCCCCCAGCCACAACAAAGACAACGGCCTACATTGGTTTGGATGTGGGGCTTGCTGATGTTTATTCCAGTTAGTTTTTTTCCAATTGTCATATTGTCTCATTTGTGAGGGCAATTTCAATTTGTGTGATGAAGCAGGCAGAACGCAATGTTGATCGACAGTTTCCCATCCCCTGTCTGAATGGCATATGAGGTTATATGGCTGTTGACACTTGACTGAAATTTGAAGTGGTTGTGTCCACTGTATATTGACCTCTCCCCCTCTGCCCGACCCCTGCTTCTGAAAGCAAGGCGCTCATGAGCCCCTGGGCTATGCTAATGGGCTAACATAGGAATGGCAGGTAACAGCAACTGTAGCAGGAGACTAAAGTTCTTCCATACTGTATTTGACCCCGACTCAGCACAATGCCAGCACAATGTTAATTACAGTAAAATGTCAACATGTATTTATTCTGCCTTTCTTTCCCCCCCCAAGTCCAGTCCCAGTCTCTTATTGCACAAAGTTTCAGAGTTCAAAGTAAACAAAAAACTCAATACTGAAAAAACTGCTGCATTTTCAAGTTAGTTTAAATTTAGTTCAGGAATATTTTTTCTTTAAATATCGTCTGCCTCTCTGTTGGAGGGTGAGCAAAGAGCAGGCGAAACATACTTATCTCCTCAACGTGCAAACGCGTGCCAATTTAGTGATGTAACGAGGAACAAAGTTACCAGAGGACGTGATTAAGAGAGGCAATAGCATGCCAACTGCTACAAACTGTTTGGCTAATGGCTTTATTGTTTGTCAAGAAAAACAAACAAAACCAGGTTAAGAGAAAATATTAAAAGTTAAATAACTGCCATAACTGCCAATTTGAAGCCTGGGAAATGGCAGCCTGTAGCCTAGTGGCTATGGTACATGACTGGGACAGCCTGTAGCCTAGTGGCTATGGTACATGACTGGGGCAGCCTGTAGCCTAGTGGCTATGGTACATGACTGGGGCAGCCTGTAGCCTAGTGGCTATGGTACATGACTGGGACAGCCTGTAGCCTAGTGGCTAAGGTACATGACTGGGACAGCCTGTAGCCTAGTGGCTATGGTACATGACTGGGGCAGCCTGTAGCCTAGTGGCTATGGTACATGACTGGGGCAGCCTGTAGCCTAGAGGCAAAGGTACATGACCGGGGCCCAGAGGAATAGTGGTTCAAGGCTTGGTGTAGCCACGATAAGATCAGTGCAATGGTAAGACATTGAGCTAGGCCCTTAACCCCACACTGCTCCAGGGGGGATTGTCCCCTGCCTAGTCTAATCAACTGTTGCTTTGGATAGAAGTATCAGCTAAATCATAAATTATCATTATTATTAGGTTTAATAGGGCCCATTCATTTCTAAATACACACTCAGTGAGTATATTATTAGGTATTTATTAGACTTATTTTTTTCTTCTGCTGCTGTCGTCTGTCCAATTACAGGTTTTGACATGAGAAGCTATGAAAATCTAGAAAGATAATCTTCTGCATACCAGTGTTGTAATGTGTGCTTATTTGCCTTACTGTCACCTTCCTTTCTGCTTTGATCTGTCTGGCCCTTCTCCACTGACCTCTCTTGTTAACAACATGTTTTTGCCTGTGGAACTACTGCTCACATGTTTTTTTGTTTTTTTTGCACCATTCTCTGCAAGACTGTTGTGCGTGAAAATCCCAAGACATCAGTTTCTGAGATACTCAAACCACCCTGTCTTACACCAACAATTATTCCACAGTCAAAGTTAGTTAGATCACATTTTTTCCTCATTCTGACATTTGGTCTTAAAAACAGCTGAATCTCTTGATTAACAAGCTGGTATACAGCTGTTCCTAATAAAGTGCTCACTGAGTGCATACCGTCTGTACAGCTGTCATATACCGTATATCTGTGCTAGAAATGGGAATAGAGAGAACAGAGGGATGAAAAGAGGTGGGCTTTCTTTCATCAGAAAGGATTCTGCTGTGATCCGCTGTTTTTGAAATTACATTAATATATTAAAATAGTGCTGATTATCATGAATGTGCAGTCCGTATTAATCTGCAAACGGCAAACCGCATGTTGCTACAGTACCCATATATTACAATATTAGCCAAATATGTTTGTTGCTTAGCATGACTTTTTAAAAAATAATGTCACCCAGAGTTAACCAGTAGTATATGTTTATAGTCTTGGAAGGTTATTTGCCATGATGTATTTTTAATTGGATTCGGAAATGGATGTGTTTAATTCCGTGTATCGCCATGCATGGTTTGTCATTTATGTTAGGTTTTTCCTTGCCCCGTGTGCACCGTGACACGTGTCATGCATTTCCAATTTCGTCAACAAGCAAAAATACGGGTAAACACAGCTGACTCCGGGATTTCTGCGGGGCGGGGGCCGGTGGTTGCTGGACCATGGAAACAATCGCCGCGGACACATAAATAAAAATACTGTTCAAATAAACAATCTAATCAAACAAACTGTCTTTATAAATGAACAAACAAACAAACAAACAAACAAACAAACAAATACACAAATAGTTGAGTAGCCCAGCGGTTGGTTGCATAGAGTGTTCATAGAGAGCTCTGTTCACGTTGCACAGCTATCGGTACCTGAGATCCACTAAGCGCAAGCATTGACCTGATAGTCAAAGCAGCTCCGCGCTTACTCTACGTCACCTAACACAAGTACAGTGTGCTCACTGTCTCCCCCTGCTGGTTGATGCACACAAAACACACGGCTCCTCTAAAGTTCCAGAACGTTCTCTTGTCCTCAGGAATTAATTACAGGATTGAAAGCCTCAAAGAGTCAACTCGCCACACCTGAGGCAGTAAATTGTATTTGAAAGTAATTTTCAGTTGAATGGAGGCGAACACTATCTGTGACAATGACAAAAAAAAATACTGACTAAATAAGTAACTGAGGAGGTACATTCAGGAATTGTGTGCAGAGCTACATAATATTGGCAGAGCCACTAAGTTCACAGCGGTGCAGAAGCTGTAGCCAGGACCTGGAAGGTTGTCAAGAGAAATTAATTAAATGAAACAAATGAAGGGATATTGTTGGGGAAATAACGCGCACCGATATTCAGCGAATATCAGCCAAACATTCAAATGTTGAGAAATTTGCGAATGTTTATAAACACAGTACCTTATTAGCGCCAGCACTGAGCAGGCTTCCCTCACAGTGTGCTCAGCTGTAGGGGTTACTCTGCATACTCTTCAGCACAACACCATTCTGTCAATCAACTGTGCGCAGACAAACTCCCACGAGTGTATGGAGGAATACGACGTTTCACGTGTCTCCTTTGTTTATGAACAACTGCTTATTATGATTTTGTTTGTCAAAAAATACAAATCCGTGACAGAGTAGTGAAATAAAGAGGGGGGAGACGAGCGGGGGGATAAACAAGAACAGATGACAAAAGAGTCAGAATTTGAGTTTATGAATGAACCGCGTCGTTTTTTTTCGTGCGCTTCCCAGTCGAAATGCAGCTCGTTCGCCGACGGTTTCGCTCGGTCGTGCGGGCTGTCATCGCGAACGGCAGGGGAAGGTCGCAGGCGCGTAAAAAAACGCTCACCGCCGTCCCACCTGCTGCCAGGGGGGGGGGGGTGTGCCGTAACGCGGCGGCGGCTCCGGACGACGTTCCCCGGCATCCGGCTCGCTCACAGCGGCGTTCCTTTAACGACTTTTCCCATTCTCACGCGGAAGAATGCTCCGGCAGGACTGCCATTAACGGCTGCCGTGTCTCGCTTTTCGTCATTACTACGAGTGAATGTCGCCATTTACACACACACACACACACACACCCCTCCCCCAAACATTCTATAAGATGGGGCACAATCTCCCTATAATCACCAGAACTGCCATTTGCAGGAGCAATTTACCTTTCTCCCTAAGCGTGGGCCATTATTTCAACATTATTCACGTTGAAAAGCTGAAGCATTTGTCATACAATCTTTTTTTTTCTTTCTCTGGCTTTGATCTTTCGATTTTATATGGCACCCCAGCCACAAGAGGTGGTTCTTCATCATAGCAAGGACATGGGGAAATCACACTGTGTGCATCTTTTAGTGTTAGCCAGGGACGGTAAATCAACAGGCTTGTCTGAAATCCGCTTTACTGTTTTAATCTGCTGGTACAGGATGCAGCCACTGAGAAATGTTTCATTATGTGAGAGAGTGTGTGTGTGTGTGTGTGTGTGTGTGTGTGCATGCATGTACGTGTGTATGTATGTGTGTGTATGCGCATAGTAGTATGAGTCGTATGAATTTTTGTTGCTGTTGTTGTTGTATCAGTATTCATCATCAGTGACCTAGCAGCGATAAGCAAACCGACATTAGATAGTAAATAAATAAGGCGGCAAAGATGATGTTACTGCATTATTGAAGCAGGAAAAATGATGCAAAAAAAACAAACCCCATCAAAGGAGCACAGAGAAGGCAGAGAGAGAGAGAGGGAGGGAGAGAGGGGGAGAGATGGAGGGATGGAGGGAGAGAGAGAGGGAGGGAGGGAGAGATAGAGAGAGAGGGAGGGAGAGAGGGAGGGAGGGATAGCGAGAGAGGGAGGGAGGGGGAGAGATGTAGAGAGACGGATGGTGGGAGAGAGAAAGAGAGAGGGAGCGAGAGAGAGAGAGAGGGATGGATGGGGAGAGAAAGAGAGGGAGGGAGGGAGAGAGAGACAGGCGGGAGAAAAAGAGAGGGAGGCGGAGGGGGAGAGGGAGGGAGCGGGGGAGACATCAATACTTCATACGCAGCAGAGCCTTTGTGAGCGGTGCCAGTTACTGCTGTGTGGGCATATGCAGCATGGGATCACATGACCCACTCCCTCTCACTGTACATGTGTACGCTGTGGGGCCACAGGCTCGGGGCCACGACGCTGGGCTCCCTGCAGACATTACACACCCTGCTGCTGGCCCCGGGCCAACACTACAACGCTGTGCGTTCACTCACGCTTTAAATACCCCTCCATCTCTCTCTCTCTCTCTCTCTCTCTCTCTCTCTGCTGCCTGTCTGCACATACAGTATCTCTGCCTCTGTGTGTACGCATGTGAGTGCGTGCATGCCTGTGTGTTTGGGCGTGTGTGAGTACATTACAGTCATTTAGCTGACGCTTTTATCCGAAGCGACTTTGATTAGACTAGGCAGGGGTCACTCCTTCCCTGGAGCAATGGGGGGTTAAGGGCCTTGGTCAAGTGCCCAACATCTGCACAGATCTTGGCTACACTGGGTCTTGAAGTACTAACCTTCCAGGTCCCAGTCAAGCACATTAACTTGCTACATGCTACCACACTGCAGAGTAAGTGTGTGTGTATCCATGTGCATGTGTGTGTGCATGCATGTGTATCTGTGTATGCATGTGGGTGTGTGCATGTGTATGCATATGTGTGTGTGTGTTTGTGTATGCATGTGAGTGCATGCATGTGTGTGTATGTGTATGTGTATGTGTGTGTGTGTGTATGTGTGTGTGAATGTATTACCCTGCTCTCCATGTTGTGTGAGCACAGCTCTGTGTCTCACCCAGTGAGTCAGTGAGACGGGCAGTGTGAGGAAGGTGTGGAAAATGTGCACGCGTGCAGAAAGGCCTGTTGTGGATCAGACCGTGATTCGTATGCAGGACCAGAGCTACACCAGCATCCTGCAGCTCACCACCACACGCACGCTGGCCTGTGTGGGTTCCCACACGAGAGAGACCCTTCTGTTTGTCCTGAGTAAGAGTAGGTATGGCAGACCAGGGAACCTCCTCATCATTAACCGTCACAAAAATGCTGAGAACACTGGAATGTCAGAAGAAAAGAAATGAGACGTTTATTCAAACAAACCATGTTCTTCTCTTGGTGTGTTTGTACTTTAGCAGGGGTATGCATGGGATGAGGGAAAAGGGGGTGTGTGTCCACTTTTGTCCATCCGTTTTTGTGAGTTGTTGTATGTGTTTGATGTATGTGCGTGTATTTGTGCATGTGTGTGTGTGCCTGGATGTGTGTGTGTATGTGTGTGTGTGCATGTGCTTGTGTGTGTGCATCTGTATGAAAATGTCCAAAAACTATAGTCACTTCTTGGCAGGTCTAGTGACAGTCCCCATAGACATGTTTGTGCATGTGTGTGTATGAGTGTGTGTGTGCATCTGTGTGTGTGTGCGTGTGTGTGTGTATATGTGGGTGTATGAGTTGTGTGTGTGTGTGTGTGTATATGTGTGTGTGTGCGTGTTTGTATATGTGTGTATATGTGTATATGAGTGTGTGTGTATATGTGTTTATATGTGTGTATATGAGTGTATGTGTGTGTGTGTGTGTGTGTGTATGTGTGTGTGTGTGTGTGTGTGTGGGTGTATGAGTCTGTGTGTGTGTATATGTGTGTGTATGAGTGTGTATATGTTGGTGTATGAGTTGTGTGTGTGTGTGTGTGTGGTAATACCAGCCCATGCCCTTCTCAGCACCAGGACACACAGAGCAGCCTGTTACAGGTATAGTGTGATTAGAGGTGCCATTGAAACAGTGCCCAGATTATCCTGGTGTCACAGACAACGCTGCCAGACTGATGGATCCTGTCAACTCCACTTCCTTAGTATTCAGCCGTTAGCCTCAGGGGCGCGGGCAGGGGGGTTCATTTAACTAACCTAACCCCCCCCCCCCCCACACACACACCAAAACAGACTGGATGACAGTTTAATAATGTCAGCTGTGTTTCATTACTCTTATCTCTCACCCGCTCTGCCATCTTCACACACACACACACACACACACACACACACACACACACACACACACACACACACACATCACTCCACACACACACACACTCCACACACACACACATTCACACACTCCACATGCACACACAGGCATATCACTCCACACACACACACACTCCACACCCACATACACACATATCACTCTACACACACACACACGCATATCCCACCGCATACACACATTGACACACTCCACACACACACACACACACACACTCCACACACACACACACACACACATTCACACACTCCACATGCACACACAGGTATATCACTCCACACACACACACACTCCACACACACATACACACATATCACTCTACACACACACACACACACACACACGCATATCCCACCACATACACACATTGACACACTCCACACACACTCCACACACACACACACACACACACTCCACAAGCGCACACACACACACACACACATGCATACACACATATCACTCTGCACACACACACACACACTCTACACACACACACACACATATCACTCCACACACACACACTCACACACACACTCCACACACACACATACACTCCACAAGCACACACACACACACACACACACACAAACACACACACAGTTTCTCCGAGCGAGGGGGAAGGAGCAGTATAATTGTAAATGCCTTTTGTTTCTGAGCGCCCCCCCACCTCGGCCAGCAGCCCCGTGGCTGAACCCTGTGGGCTGAACGGCGGGAGGAAGCTCATTCGTATTGCGGGCGACGCGTTCACGTTTCGGAGAAGACAGCGGCACACGGCAGTCTCGGCACCTTTAACCCTTTAAGAGCCTGAGGGCAGGAGGTCACCTCACCCCCGTTTCCAGTGGAAGGTCAATGGTACAATTGCGGTCAAAAGGCCAAGTCAATAATTGTTTCCCAAAAGAAAATGCTGTCGCTCTGGGTGTTTTTTCTTTGTCTAATGTGTCGATTGTGTTACTAGGACAATGCAGCAAGGCTTATGGATGAATCAGGGTCACGCTCAGTACAGCTTCCCTACTGCTCGGTGTCTGGCTCCAGATTGTACAACAGGGCGGCCGCCGTAAACATCTGCAGTTTAAAAATGCTCCTCACCAGCCCATGGATAGTCAGTGGGTGACACAACAGGCACTTGGCCCACACTTCTTCTGCAGTCTACAGTGAGGACACAACTGAACATGTTGCATTCTGACTATAACGCGTCGCCGAATTTGAATATGTTCAAATATCGCCCCGGCCCCCCAACTAAAACCGCCGCCTTCTTCAAATTCGCATCTTTGTGAAGTGGGCAGAGACTGGGCAAAAGATGTGTTTAATTACTCTTGAGCACTAGAACTCTGCCTTGGAATTGAGAAAAACGGAACCCCTCTTAAACAGAACCCCTCAAAATCTTAAATACAAGGTCAATGGCACATTATGAACCACTCTACTGCTCTCGGTCCAAAAAAGACCACTTTTTGGACTTTTGGTGCTGTTAGTGCTTCGCAATCTCGGGTATGGCTGACGAAAAGGCCCCGAAGCGCGCCTGTTCATTCATTCGTTCGTTCATTCATTCTTTTTGGGGGGGCTTTAAATACCTGTAATTGGACGTCCTTCGTATTCGCCGGATGCTACAGGTTTAGAATATCTCCCGTACGAGGTTTCGCCACACACCGCTACGGTCACACCGCCCTTCGGTAACTATGGCAGACTGGGCTACGGGTTATCGTTAGCTCTTGTTCCGAGCACTTTTCTACTCCGAAAATCAAGGGGACGGGCTACTCTAATCCTCCCTTTGAAGCCTGCCCTTTCAGACTCCATCTCAGCCCAGCTCACGGAAAAATAATAGTTGTCGTTTACTTCGCCTCAGAGTCGGGGTTGTTAGGGGTCACCGGGACCTCGGGCACTGACGCTAGCTGCCGCTATTGAATGTTCGCTACAATACCCCGGACATAATCTGCATTTCACTTTGTGCCGTAGACAGTCCCTTTTATTCCTGATACTGACTGCCATGAGTCATTACACAAAACAAGAAGAAAAACACAGTGCAAATTGTGTGGAACAGTCATTAGTGTTAGTGTTAGTATTAGTATGAGTCAGTGTGTTGTGTTAAATAATACATCAGCCTCCTTTTATGAACGGACCGTGTTGTGTTCAAACGTATCCCCATTTAAAATATTAAGTAAAATAAAAAAACGAGTCCTAAAACCCATGTTTCTCTACCACTGTAAGTCAGTGCTGATTACTCTCCTGCCCATTTGAATGCATGCCCTTAAATGTGGCCTAGATAACCAGCAATGTGGGATTCAACAGCTCAACAGTGAAAATTGCTAGCTTGGGAAAAGGCTTTGCTCTAATGGAGCTCTGGCTATTCTATCAATCATTGAATGGTATCAATAGAACAGAGGACATTTAAAAGAAAATAAACCATGAAGCTGAATGATTATTATTATTATTATTATTTTAGAAACCCTTTATTTTCCAGTCCATTAATTATTAGGTACCCTGCTGAAAAAAAACCAGCTCAAGCTAGATTTTAAAAAAGCTCGTAGCTGGCTGACCAGTTCAGACCAGCTCAAGCTATGTTTTGAAACAACTGGTAGCTGGTTAACCAGTTCAGACCAGCTCCATACTCAACATGGTTTGACCAGCTCAAGCTATGTTTTGAAACAGCTAGTAGCTGGTACTTCACGCCGGTCAGAGCTGGCTTTTACACCGGGGTAAATATTTTGATTCCAGGTGTAACTACTATGAAATGGTCCGTAAAAATTACGGGGGGCATCGGAGGACCCGAGTGAAGACAGTGAGGGTGACCGCAACCCTAGAAACGTGGTCGTCAAGCAGTTGCTAAGGAAGTGCGAAGGTACACTCACTAGTGTACTCAGAGGGAGACCAAGACACGTTCCTGTGACCCTAACCGCCATTGTGGGAGCTGTCTTTTTGAAGACGCGTCTCGCAGGTGAGCAGTGTGTTTATGCTAGAACAACATCCGCTTCAAAGCGGGGAAAAGGCGCCAGCAGTTCACTGTACTACTGATATTGCGAATGCATGTCAGCCACAGATCATCCCATACAGTTTTATGTGGGGTACGTGGTATAGTCGGACCCCCGGGCCAAACGTGGATGTACATATTCGGCTAAGAAATGAAGGAAGATGTGCCGATAGCAGTTTTATTGATTGGAGTGGCTGTTCGATCTGAGGCGATGCACTTCCCGGCTGTCATTTTGGCAGTTATCCATCACTTGCTCACATTAGCGAGATTTGATCAGAATTGCCTTCACGGTGAGTCGTTGGAATATACGGTTATTTAAATCACGTCCTCGGCTTTGAACAATAGCTTTTGTGACTGATTTTTGTTTTCATTTTCTCTGGGATGTGTTTAGCGCGTCACTGCTGTTCAGCATTTCCATACGCCGGTTGATAAGATTACACGGTCGTATGAGGGCCTGTTGTTCTTCTGTGAGGACGTTTTGCGTGTCCTCTGCGTTTAAAACATTAGCGAAAGATTGACGCGGTCAGATTGTATCTTGGGCCAAATAATATGAGGTAAACACGGAAAACAGAGCGGGGGAAATGTGACTTCCTGTTTACCTGGGACTGAAGAACGGCTTCAGAAACAGGCTGAGGGCGAGTCAGGTGACCTCAGAGGGCTGGACTGGAGGTGGCGTGACACTGCGGTTGGTCTCTGTCAGTCAAAACCATCGAGGGCTGCGGCACAATGCTTAACACTGAGGAGAGGTGATGTAAAACACACACACACACACACACACTCACACACACACATGTGCATGCACACACACATCCACATCTTATATCACACACACACACATACAGGGTACATACACATGCACTTTACATATATATCACACACACACAGACACACACTCATGCACACACACATGTGCATGCACACACACATCCACATCTTATATCACACCCATACACACACACATATATATACTCATACATGGTACATACGCATGCACTTTATATATCACACACATACACACACACACACACACATACACATACACGCGCATGCACACACACAACCACATCTTATATCACACCCATACACACACACATATATATACTCATACATGGTACATACGCATGCACTTTATATATCACACACATACACACACACACACTCATACACATACACGTGCATGCACACACACAACCACATCTTATATCACACTTACACATACAGGGTACGTAAACATGCACTTTATATATATATCACACACACACACACACACACACTCACGCACACACACACATGCATGCACACACACATCCACATCTTATATCACACCCACACACACAGATATATATATACTCATACATGGTACATACGCATGCACTTTATAAATCACACACACACACAAACATGCACACACATACACACACATACTCACACATGGTGCACACACATGCACTTTATATCACACACAAACAGTAGCAGGCCTAATATAGCACACACCAGTACTTTATATCATATTCGTTGTACGTCGCTCTGGATAAGAGCGTCTGCTAATTGCCATGTAATGTAATGTAAAAAACAAACAGTAGCAGGACTAGTATAGCACACACCAGGACTTGCATACGATATGCGTCATTGTAGCATGTTGCAAGGAAACAGCCCTGAATAGAGAACATCACCTGGCCAGCTGTGGTGCTCAGTGTAGAGAGAGAGAGAGAGAGAGGAATACAAACACAATACACCACACAGAATATTCAACCATGCTACTGAAAACACATGGAGAGAAGCTCCGAGTTTTAGAAGATATAGAGAGTAGGGGTCGACAGTATTGAGTGTGGCTACTCCGAGAGAGAGAGAGAAGTCGTGCCTTTCTCGCTGCGTCGCGTCTAGACCGGACCGTTGTACGCCTGACAATGACAAATCGCGCACCTGCGAAGTCTCTAGGAACCTGCCGTAACTCAATCAGCCGCGCTGTTCCCCATTTCTGTTATCGTGTCTGAGCATTCTGCCCGGCGTCGGTGTCACTCCCGGAGAAATGCGCTGCGTTATCGAAGGTTACCCGCGCTCGTTTGTCACCGGTACATTCTTTTTTTTTTTTTTTTATAAAAGACTTCATTAAATACGGCGCCCGGTTTGTTTGATTGCGTGTCAAATCACCGGATTTCACCCAGCTGTTTAATCAAATCTCACAAAGCCCATCTGTGAAGGATCAAGACGGGCTGGGACTGGGAAACGATGTGCGCGACAGGCTGAGTTATGGAGCAAGCCATCTCTGCTTCTCCGGCGAGGATATTGCGCAGGATTAACGTCGGAAGTTTTTTTTTTACATTCTCCGCTGTAATCGCATTGCCAACCCAACTCAAACCCCCTCGCCCCCCTTCTCGTGGGGCTCGTCAATCAAGTCAAACTTTGAATCCCTAATTTGCTTTGTTGTTTCTAATCATCCGTTTTCCTTTGACTCAATTATTTCAATTAGTTTAATTAGCCCGCAATATGAAAATATGGACCATTCCATGTTGACATACGACGCTAGAATTCACATGTGTTCGTATATGACCTGTTCTTCTGGTAAATAACTAATGTGCATACATACGTATTGCAATCTATTTTTATGCATGTATTTTATTTATTGATAGGGGGTAATGTTAATTCATTTACGAGGGACAGTTCACATTAATCCTCATTTTCAGTTTCCACATCAATGTAAATGTGCCACAGTTAGCTAATGAGCTCATTTTGGACTGTGGGAGGGAACCGGAGTACCCTGAGGAAACCCACGCAGACACGGGGAGAACATGAAGCTCCTCACAGAAAGGCCCAGGTGGGCCTTGAACCCAGGACCTTCCTGTTGTGAGGCACCCACGGAGCCACTGTGCAGGGCTTTGAACTGTAAAACTGATGAAGAACACTCTCAGGGATGTCGGCACAGATGAGTCAAAGACTACTTTAGTTAAAGACTAAAGGAAAGACCGCATCAGCATAACCTCGCAAGGTTCACGGCAAAGTCCCGGAACAAACTTTTGTGCTCACGAATCGATCCGAGAGCACCTCATCTTTGAAACATGGCGGAGGTAGGGGTTTGTCTTGGGCGTGTGACTGCACGGCAGCTACTATGGTTATTATATAAAGTTATATACTTCTCTTTATCGATGTGACTTTTACATGACTGCTGAGGGCAGCAGCAGAATGAATTGTGAAGGGTACAGAAGCATCTAATCTGCTCAAATCCGACGAAATGCCTCAAAACTCATGGGAAAATGTTTCAGCTGGCAGCAGGACAATGAGCCCTAACGCACTGCTGAAGCAGCCAGAGTTTTTTGAGGCCAAAAAGTGGAATAGTGGCAAGAGTTTCTATATTTACCCATACTTTTGTGAAGTATTGCAATAGCTTGATAATATGTTTATTTCAATATATGTTCAGTGGATTCCATTTCCATATGTGCACAATCCAGTTTCTGAAACTCCAGTTCACTCTCATCTAAAACTCACCACAGGGGCATGCTGCATTAATATTTCTGTTTCCATTTGCAGTAAATCAAATATATTAATATACAGCAATACATTTTTACTGCCAGATGCCAGAATTTTAAACGGAGGTGAGAGGGCTGTCTAACTGCATTGCTATTTTTCACCTGGGTTGGAATCATTGTCCCGGCGGAGAAGCAGGGACCGTGCGCTCTTTGACCGGCGGGACAAGGGAACGGGGACGGAAACGTGACCGACAGGCGGTATTGTGCATTGTTCAGTTTGTCTAAATTGTGCGGCCTTGCCGTCTGAATGGCCGCGGAGGTTAACGGCGGGTTTCTGCGGAATTGAATTTCGCCTTTAAAGGGAATGAAACCCAGTGCCTGCCTGCAAAGGCCAAGCCCCTTTACATCACAGCCTGCGCTTCTACAGTACAGCAACGGCGGAAAATGGTTGTTTCGCGTTGCTTGACGCGCTGTATCTCAGCGTGCGTATCCGTGGTTTGGTTTTAATGTGCGAGTGATTATCGGTGAGCCCGTGTACGAGAGAGGGGGGGGGGAACAGAAGCGCAGGTCAGAGTAGACGACAGGAGTTGTGGTTGCGCGCTGCTTAGGCTATCGCGTACACGGGATAACGAGGATGTTTTTCCGTTCCGCTCACGTAGCGCTTCACTTTGATTCGGTTGTCAGGGTGAAATTAGCGCCGCGTACCGACGCTACGAGCAGCAAGAAGAAGCCGCACCCAGGCCGGCAGTCCCGCGAAAAAAGACAATTGCCTATATTCTGTCATTAATCACCGTGTTCTGGCCTATCTTATCCGCTTGTAACCCAAATCAGCTCCTCCGTGAGTGTGCGGGGACGGCGTTTGCGAAACTTCACTCCCGCCCGTAATGGAACTGATGGGGAATGATGGGGTTTAGGGTGAAGGGATAATTGGAAACGACGGAACAAACGGCGACTTGATTTGCTCGGTTTGATCGCCAAGGAAGAGGGAGACGTAAAAGGGAAGAGAAAGAACAACCTCCGCTACGATTAAAGCTTGATTGACGGGCCTGGGCACTAGTGCTTATTTATTTATTTATTTATTCATTCATTTTCTTATGAATGTATTTATGTATTTACTTCTGCATTGATTTACTTACTTATGGATTTATGTATTAATGTATTTACTTATTTATGTATTTCCTTATGAATTTATTTATTTACTTTCTTATTTACTTACTTATGAATTTATTTATTTATTTACGTATTTACGCATTTACGTACTCACCGACACTCTCAGAAATGAAGTGAGAGTGGAGGTACATTTTTTGTTCTTCAAGGATCACATTTCTAAAGGGTACCCTGAAAGTACATCTAATGTTCTCTTTGGGTACAAATTAGTACATTTTCCAAGCAAAAAAGTAGGTGATATATCTCCGGTTAGGGGTACAGTTTTATGCACCTATCGGGTACCGCCCCAGCGACAAGCATTTCTTACCTGTTCTTACCTGTACACTTTTCATACCATTACATTTCATTACAGTTATTTAGCTGACACTTTTATGCAAAGTGACTAACAGTTGATTTGACTAAGCAGGGGCCAATACATTACGTTACATTATTGGCATTTGGCAGACGCTCTTATCCAGAGCGACGTACAACAAAGTGCATACCCATAACCAGGGATAAGTGCGCTGAAAGACCCTAGAGGGAAGTACAATTTCAATTGCTACCCGTACAACAAAGATGGATAGGACCAGGGCCTATTATTATAATAATTTTTTTAAACAACAAATAAACAAAGAAACAACAAAGCAAAAGTGACCAAACTTAACTATCCAAATACTGCTTACCTAGCCAACTAAAAATACCGAAACACAACGTAAATCACAAAGAACAATTAAGGATACCCCCTGGGGTTAAGCGCCTTCTAGCTCAATGGCCCACAGCTGCATGAATCTTACTGTGGTTACACTGGGATTTGAACCACCAACCTACCGAGTCCCAGTCAAGCAAATTCGCCACTAAGCCAAACCTTTTATGTCAGAGGTACTTGCCTCGTACCTATAATTTCTGAGAGTGTACCAGTGAATGTGTGTATTTACTCAATTCGCCCTTGCAGTTGGCGGAAGTCCGCCCAAACAAGCGTGACCTCACAAGCCCCCGCTGTCCCTCTCTCCGAATGACCTTCAGAGGCCTTGTCGCCGAGGTCGGATCGGAGCGCAACAGACACTCTTCTGTTTACAAATGAAGAGAAGTTAATAAAACACGGCTGATAAATTTGCACCAAATGTTACCCTTGTCGCGCGCTTTTATTTTGATGGAACGAGGTAATATCGCCGGGTAATGGGCTCCACTCGCACAAAACGCAGACGAGACAAATTAAAGGTCAGTGTTTTCGAGACGCCGTGAGGTTGGAATTATTATGAGTTACGAGAATTTTAATGAAGAATATCTCTGTTACTGTAATTAGCGGTATTAATAATACCCACATGGAGTGTTTTTTTTTGCAGTCTTCAAAATTTTTCTTTTTAATTTGCTGTAGTTCTTGCCTGGGACAAATACAAATATTGTCATATTACCTGACATCTTCTGCCATTTCCTCCCCTTACAAAGGCCGTGACCTCTTCCACATTACACTCTTCTTATTACCAGTTATGACTTTTCTGTAAGTTTTTGCATTTATATGGCAGTATTAGCATTTCACAGTGGATTTTGTATAAGCATTTCACATTTTTCCATATGCTTAAAAGCATCAGGTGGGTAGAATAAGGTCAGAGTCAGGGTAAAGGCCCAGTTTCCTCACTGACTTGTCATAAATCAGTGAAGTTTGACCTTTTAGGGCTACAGCTGAGAGAGACATTTGAGCTTGTGAACGGTCAGTTGCCAAACCCCACGTATTGCAGGACTTCACTGGTGGAATAAGCATTCCTGAAGTATTTTTAAAAAAATTGTGCTGTCAGAAAATTTTATGTGAATGCCTCTTGCAAACTCAAGAGTAAAAAAAAAAACTGAATTTAGTGCTGTATCTTAATAGAAAATCCAGGCATTGACGGAAGCCTTTAATATGCTCAACTCTGGTAAAAAAAATAAAAAGAGACATTTGCATTACATTTCCGATCTTTATCCTTTCTTTCTCTTTGAATTTTGTTTTGGGATAATGTTCCCGCTACAACGCTGTAAAGATAGGTTATCTGACCGGCGCTATTTTCTCTCTTTGCCAAACAAATTGTTGTTTGTTGGGTTAACATTACCCTTAGTGGTTATGAATGGGCCATCGGTGCCTCTTCGGCGGTACCGGGCGTTTGTATTCCTGAGAGGAACGCTCGTGCTCTCCTGGTCCGTACGCCACTGTGGATAAGAGGGTTTGCTGAGCGATTGGAGTGTAATCTAACTTTACGCAGCGCGGGAAGGAGGGGGTCGAGCGCATAAACAGGGAGCCTGTCAGCGCTGCTGCTGCTGCTGCTGCTGCTGCTGTGTGTGCAATGAGGGCAAGAGCATCGCCTGAGAGAGGCTGAACCTCTGCTGCTCTGCCTCATGCACACACACACACATATATACACTAATATACACACACACACACATATATACACTAATATACACACACTCACACATATATACACTAATATACACACACTCACACATATACACACACATACACACACTAATATACACACTAATACACACACTAATATACACACTAATATACACACTAATATACACACACATATACACACTAATATACACACATATATACACAGTAATATACACACACACATATACACACACACACTAATATACACACTAATATACACACACTAATATACACACACACTAATATCTAATATACACACTAATATACACACACACTAATATACACACTAATATACACACACACACTAATATACACACTAATATACACACACACTAATATACACACTAATATACACACACACATATATACACACACACTAATATACACACTAATATACACACACACACTAATATACACACTAATATACACACACACTAATATACACACTAATATACACACACACTAATATACACACTAATATACACACACATATATACACTAATATACACACACTAATATACACACTAATATACACACACACTAATATACACACTAATATACACACACACTAATATACACACTAATATACACACACATATACACACACACAAATACACACACACACATATACACACACACTAATATACACACACATAGACACACATGCATGCATGCACACACACCTGCAGCTTTTCTTCTCTACTGCGCACATACACACACCCGCACACACACACACGCACACACACAATTCTCCTCTTTCTGTGTGGCCTCTTTCTGGTGAGAAACACAATCACCCTCCCTTGACTACTAATAAAGCGGATCCTTCTCTGAGACCCAGGAAGTGCAATATTGCAGATAACTGGAGTGGCGCTAACTAGAGCGCCCCCTCTACCCTGAAGAGCCGTGGGCTAGTTCTGCAGGCCAATAAATCCAATCCCCTCTCCCCACCCCCCTCCCCTTTATCCCCATCCCCATGTAAGAAATCATCCCATCCCACCTCCTTCTTCCAATCATATCCTGAGCTGGACATACAAACATACACAGACAGACAGACACACACAAACGCGCAGGTAAAAAAACAGAAAAAACCTCTGCTCCCCCTAGTGGTGGCAGGCGGGATAACGCGCAGCCCGTGACGTCCTGTACTGTAAACAGCGGTGCCAGCACCATGGTGGCATTCGCATTTTTGCATCGCCAGCAATGTGTTTGTTTCCTGTGCCTGTGTGTGTATAATTAGTTACGGGTGCACATTCTGGGGTGCTTCTGCACAGCGGAGAGGCACAAATGAAGCCCTTCAGCTCCTCCGCGAAAACGGGGGGAAGCTATAAATAGCTCCGCCGCTTCCCCGGACTGCCGATTCAATACCGATTTGTCACTCTTGGCTGGAGGGCTCATTTTGAAAATCCCGGGTTATCTTTTTCTGTAATCCGAGCCGCGAGTCGCACAGTACAGACCCGCGCCTAGGCAGCCGACGCGCGGCGTGGTGTAAGTCCCGTGAAAAAAAAAAAGGTACAGGAGACCGGGCACAGGTGGGTCCTCGAGGCTCAAATACCCTATTGGGCTGAAGAGGAGGCCAGTGGAGCGGTTGGGCGTGCTTATCTCAGCTGCAGGAACGTTGAAGTTTAAAAAAAAATTTTTTTACCCACATTCCCGCCTCTTCCTGTGCCCCTCTGAGGTAGCTCCCTATCTCGCTTTCAGCCTCTCTCTCTCTCCCTCCCTCTCTTTCTCTCTCTCTCCCTCCCTCGTTCTCTGCGGCCGGAGGGAGGCGGGGGCCGTGTTCTCGCCGTAAAGGTGAGGCCAAACGGTGTCCCTGCCTCACCGTTTCAGAGGAGAATCTGATGTTCCGGAACAATCGACCTCGATCGGAGTGTGACATTTACATACCGCAGTAAGACACGAGTGTTAAAACCCTCGCACACACACAAACAAGTGCAGTCACACCCTAACGCGCACACACACACACACACACACACGCACACACACACACACACATACACACATACACACACACCTGTTTGTGAAAAGGGCTCACTATATTTGTGTAAATAAAGCAGTATAGGTGTTTTATCTTACGTAAAAGAGCAGCTGCTTATTCCACAAGGAGAAGGAACTGTAGCCTAACTGTAAGAAATAACCGTTGACTTAACTTTACGTCAAATTTTGATGAGCCACTTTGTTTTGTTTTTTTCTAAAATGCATCATAATCGTCTGCAATAAAACATCTTTTATAGGGAATAAAAACATAACTTATTTCAAACAATTCAAATGAACAAATTACTTGTAGAACTGCAGTGTTCATGACTATGCATCACAGGTGCTAACAATAATGCTGTTAACGTGTTAACCAAATTTTGTTCTTACTTTGACAAAAACTAAAAACCTCCTGAAGTTAATTTTACAGAATAAAGAAATAATCATTCTTAATTCGCAAACGCATGCGAAACGAGCCTTTGAAATTAATTACATTCCCTGTCTATGAAATTTCAAATAACGTTTTTGTACAATTTCATGTGAAGTGTGGTGTTGAAAATTGCTTGACTCCCAGAGACATTGCCATTCATTCTGCTTCATGCTGGATTAATGTTTTCATAATTATTTTTGTTTAGGGCAATTTGTCGGTGCAGTCAAACTATGTTAAGGAAATAAAATTAATATTCCCACCTAAATTAACTTTGGTCTGCATGATACATGTTGAGAATTTGATGAAAAGGATATACGCCAAAGAGAAAACATACTATATACAGTAACATAAACTGCTCTGTGTGTGTGTGTGCGTGTGTATGTATGCCTGTGTGACAGTTAAACCCCAACCTGTGGGTGGTGATATCACTTCAATATTCCTGTAGTTCATTTTCCGCATGTGGACATGAGTGAAAGTGACAGCGCTGAGAAGAAAGGTGGGACAGTGAGAAAGAAAGTGAGCGATAGAGAGAGAGAGAGAGAGAGAGAGGGAGGGAGGGAAGGAGGGAGGGAGGGAGGGAGGGAGAGAGGAAGGGGTAAATCATTGGTCCATAGTGCAGAGAGAAAATGCAATCCACATTATTTAGTTAATAAAATTAGGAGGCGCATTGATAGAGAGGCGAGGGCTAGAGGGGAGATAGTGAGGCTGCCCGCTTCCCCCAGACGCAGAGGAGACCGGGAGCGAGAGGAACACACACACACACACACCCTCCCGCGCGCTGAACGCAGACGCACACACTCACACACACTCACACACACACACACTCAAACGCTCGGACAGCTGCCCACAGGCGTTCTCCAGCCCAGCGCTCCCTCTCTCTGTCTCTCGTCCCGGCTGCTCGGGGGGGTATCCAGCGTCAGCCGCGGAAAGCTCCGGGTTCGGGGTGGCCCTCCGCGGGAGGGCCAGGGCTCGCACCCATGCCTGAGGGGACCGACCCCGCCACGCGCCCTGCCCTCTCCCCCGGAATGGAGGGCGTCCCCGCCCACACCCGCCCCACCGGCCCCGCGGGACCCTGCAGACCCAAGCTCCTCATCCTCACCCTCCTCTTCCTCCTCTTCTCTCTCCTGGGCAGCTGGGCGGTCCTGCGGCTCGTCCTGGGGTCCCAGAGCACCCCCTTCCGAATCTCCTCCAGCTACCGGACGCCCAACGACCGGGACTCTGCCACATTCGGCCCCCTCTTCACCACAAACTGCACCGTGGGTAAGACCCCCCGTTTTCTGTTTCCTCCTCTTCCCACTCTGGGCTTCTGTTTACCCCGCACTTGAGTCATCGCTTCCCTTCTCCAGGCGGCCTGGAGGTTCTCTAGCACATCAGTGTCTAGTTAATTACACGCGGTTCGTATTACGTGGTGTCGGTTTTAAGGCAATAGCCTCGTCGAGGGTTTTTAAACGCTAATCGCCGTTGTCATCACTGTTGTGCCTTCCCCGGGAGTAAACATGCGTTTAGAAATCGGCCAGTTGTGATTAACGCTAAACAGTGACAGTGAGTGGTTCCAGTTAATGTGTTTATGCTGCTGTGAAAAGTTGAAAACTGCAGGAAAAACACCTGAAGAGATGATATTTTCATGTTGTTTTACATTTCGCCTAGAAGCTCACTGTCGTGATTAAAAGTAATATTAGTGTAGCGTGTCACTAGCTGACGGCTAAAGCAGGTAAGTACGGACATTCCGCTTAACAAAAACAAACTTGTTAAGGGAAACTGCCTGGAATGTCACTGGCATAGCTGTTAAGCGTTAAAGGTGCTGCATTATGTCAGATGAGACTGTTCCCTGCTATCCTGTATGTTTTCACTCCAACCCAAACACAGCACACCTCATTCAAGAGCTATCAATCTTGTTCAGCTACTAATTGGGAGAATCAGGTGTGCCAAGTTATGGTTGAAATGGACATTTAAAGGACGGTAGATCTCCAGGAACAGGGTTTGGCAGCCCCGGTCTGAAGTTATGAAGCTTGTTTTCTTGCTGTTTATTATGTGGTGGTGTGAAACCTAGCTGGGCTGTCCTGAACGCGTTTGAGCCGAACTTAAGATTGTCCCATAGGACTGTACTGCATGAACCCAAGACAGGTGTCACATTTCAAAGCGAAGATGTCAAAGCCGGTTTAGCAAACGTTTGTACATTCCTTTACGACTCAGTCCCGGTAGGGATCATTGTAAAAGTGTGTGTTTACGCATCGATCGGTGTTATGAGGGCTGTGTTTGTTTAATTCGGGAGAAAGCGGACGATGCCTGCCTCCAGCCCGTGAGTGATGCTCGCTTCCCGTCTGTAGATCGTTAACGCGCGACGCTGATTTGTGTTCCGGTTAATGGCGGATCGTAATGTGACAGCTTTATGTGAAAGTTGAGGCAAGGTGAACACAGGGACCGGTGGGCTGTTTATGGACTGACTGAGCCTCCGGTCCCGTAAAGTACCCTACTTTCTTTTCTCTTCTGGAGCGGAGGAGCAGCCCACGCTAATATCGCTTGTTTGCATTTTTCTTTTTTAAACCCATCTGCTTTGTTTCTTGTTGCAATGTTGTTCTCGGTTTGAAGAAAAATGAGCAACTGTCCAAGAAAACTTAATCTGTCAACATCCTGGGAGGGGAAATAATGTGTTCAATCTCACGGCAGGCAGCGGAACTTCATTCCATCAGGAAAGGGTGCCGTGTTCTGGTCCAAGTGGGGGGAAATCAAATCAGCCTTTTGGAAAATAATAATCATTTTGCCTCATAGAACTGGCATGGATCTTGCGCAAATACATATAGTGCTGTCAGCTATTCTATTTGGGGATAGATTGTTCTTCTTTATTATTATTATTATTATTACTCTTATAAATTCTAATTATTATATCTACCTCCAATAAAATTTCTGACTGCGTTATATGTGTGTGGGTGTGTGTATTTATGTGTGTAAAATCAATGGCAATTCTACGTCTGGCATTTAAAGATAAACAGAACAGTTTTATTAAAATTAGAGTAAACGTTATCTTGGGTTCTTGGCTGCGGTCTGACATTCACATGTGCTAGCCCGCTGGAATCTGTTGATAACACGTGCAAACTAAGGAAGGAACTCCTGTCTGCAAACCAGGGGACCGATCGACCGGGTTAAGCAGCGACACAAAGCGCTAACGCGCATTCCCCACTTTTAAACATTTAAAACGGCGTGTAAATCGAGAGTTTATCACACGAGAAGACGCTAAAAGTTAGACCAACATTTGCGTTTCTGCGGTAGGTAATGATCGTTCATGATTTCCTCCACTGTCTGATGCTACGTGGCACGAGCTGGAAATCTTGTATCCTGCTTTTTCTCATTTCCCTCCGTTGATTTGTTTTGTCTCCAAGCCTTGGCTCTGTGCAAGAGAAAGTAGTCGTATATTTCAGACCCAAATGTTATTCATTATGCAAATTATTAGCTGGGCAGTGGCTGTGTGGATATCGCGGCACTCACACCGTTCCAGACGGAGACAAACCGTAAAACGTCAGGCTCGCCAACTGCTCAATTTTCACCTCTTTTTTCATTTCCTAGCCCCTAACCCGGAAATCGACCGAGGTCCACCATCTTTAAGGACTTTAAAACCCATTAAATATAAGAAGTGGAGCTAGAAGTACAAGTTTTGCAAAGCGTGACACATAAATGATCGACCTGTGGATCCACCTCTCCCCATCTGCCACGTCTGTAACTGACGTTCCTTCGAACTGACGTTTGAAGCAGCAAGGACATTGTATGCCTTCGCCTAATTCGCGTTCTCGATTTCGCCCGTCTTCACTTATTTTTCTCGCCTCTCCCGATGGGTGGGAGCTAGGAGCAGAAAAAGGAAAATAAAAAATAAAAAATAAACGATTGGAAAGAGCCAATAGTCTTCGGCTACGCACAGAGCACAGAGAAACGCTGCCCTTCTCAGCGCTGAGCTTCCTGGTTTTCGCATGCGCGGGGCTAACGCCGCAGTGCCTGCAGGCCACCCTGTCAAAGTGTTAATCTCGTACTGTTTAATTACCGCGATAATGCAGATTAGCAGACCCGCACGAGTAACCCATTCGCGGTGCGTTGTAAATCTCTCGCACCTGTTGCTGTTCTTTGTGTTGCCCGTTAGCAGTGCGGAGTCACTTCAGCGCGTGGGCCGTGATTGTCAATTCCGTCAGCCGGCTTTCGGCCCTGAAGTTGTGCTACCGGGCGGCTTCGAAAAGCCATTCTCTGTCACTTGATGGGAAAATATCTTCCCGGCTTGATCGCGGCTGCCCTGAGATATTGTTTTATAAGCTGCTGTTCATTCGCGTTTAATAGGTACCTGTCTTGAACCAGTTCTGATCTATAAAGACGTCATCCAAGTACTGAATTTAAATGTCAGCAGTATTACAGCAGTTTGGTCAAACCGCATTTTAGCAATCCCAATGTTAAGTTATTCTTCCATTTTAGATGTATTTTACAGTGCAGTCCTTAAATGGTAAAAGGTTGGCATTTATATAGTGCCTTTATCCAAAGCGCTGTACAATTGATGCTTCTCATTCACCCATTCATACATTTGCATTTGGGGGTTAGGTGTCTTGCTCAGGGGAACTTCGACACACCCAGGGTGGGATCGGACTGGCAAGCCTCCGACTGCCAGACGACTGCTCTTACTGCCTGAGCCAATGTCGCTTAAGCATTTGGACTGTTCTTCTCTCATTCTCTCTCATGGTGTCCGTGACTGTCATTGGCACAACTCTGGCCCTGACAAATGCCAATAACTCCAAAGGCAATCAAAAGCCTAGGGACAGGACGAGGTACTGAAAGCTTTCTTACACCTGCACTATGGACACCTGAAAAAAATCAGAAACGGCTGAGATGCCAGCTGTCCAATTACTTTTGGTCCCCTAAAATAGGGGGACTATGTATATAAAGGGATGTAATTCCTACATGGATAGCCCCAATATGGGTGCAAATATCCTCAAATTGAAGGTGTCGTTCTGCACTTATTATATAGCCTCATTATTCATTGTTTGTTTCAAATCCAATGTGTTGGAGTACAGAGCCGAAAGAACAAGAAATTGTACCAGTGTTCAAACTGCACTACATCTCTCCTATCCTGTGGAACGATGGTGATTTTTGCCACAGAAAATGTAGCTTTTTTTTTTTTTTTTTTTTTGCAGCGATTAGCCCTGCAGACTAAATGTGTCAGGCACGTTTTCACAGGTTTTCCGCGGTGTCGCAGTAATTAAGTCTTCCGCGGAGAGGCCGGGGAGCGCCCGGGTTAATTAAAAGCAGCCCGGGCTGTGATGCGTCGATCACAGGCCCGTCTTCGGGAGTGACGCCATATCTGGAGCGCGACGGCTGCTGACACCTGCCTTACCTGCAGCTGCATACAGATGACTGCACCCGGAGGAGGTGGAGGCCGATCCGTTAAACAAACAGCCAGCGCCGCCGGAACCGGGTTCGACCCTCTCGCTCCAGGCTGTCGGTCAGAACCGCCGGCGTGTCTGGGCCCCACGCGCTGCTGGGAAGGGATCAGGAGGACCAGCCTGGGGGGTCTGTTTTTCCTGGTTAGGGCGGGCGCCTGGTCAGAGGGATTTGGCGTCTGGTCGTGTAGCGGTATTCCAGAACCATCCATCAAGGCCCTTCTGGACGTCCACTTAGGGGCGCCAGAGTCTCAAAACGATGCGATTCCAGGACTTCTGATCCAGCCTCGGACTACGGCGTCAGACTGTCTGTCTGGCAGCTGCCATCCCCGCTCGTTCCCTGTTCCCGTGACGTGACCGAGAGGAGTTACCCAACACGCGGGGGTCTGTTAGTGCAGTGGTATTACTCCTGGTCCCGTTCACACACTACTCCATGCGCAGGCCCACTGAACACGCGGGGGTCTGTTAGTGCAGTGGTTATTACTCCTGGTCCCGTTCACACACTACTCCATGCGCAGGCTCACTGAACACGCGGGGGTCTGTTAGTGCAGTGGTATTACTCCTGGTCCCGTTCACACACTACTCCATGCGCAGGCCCACTGAACACGCGGGGGTCTGTTAGTGCAGTGGTTATTACTCCTGGTCCCGTTCACACACTACTCCATGCGCAGGCTCACTGAACATGCGGGGGTCTGTTAGTGCAGTGGTTATTACTCCTGGTCCCGTTCACACACTACTCCATGCGCAGGCCCACTGTGGCCAAGAGCCCCTCATAACGGAGAGGCAGTACTGGCCCCGCCGTCGCTCGAGGAGGGAGGGTTGTGGTCAGCAGGGTGCTCCCCGTCCCAGGGCTCATTAGTGCCACTTTTGGATTTGGGTTTGTGTGATTCAGCCGCACCAGCTGTGCCAGTCTGGTACTCTGAACAGACCCCGCACGGTAACTCCTCATTATGACTGGGAAACTCAACAGTAGGAAAACAGGGGGGCAGCTTGCTTCAAGTGATTCATGGGATATAATTTACCAGTGCTTGCCCTCTGAAATTGGCAGAGGACTTTGAAACACGGGGAGAAGTCTACACTTTTGACTGAATATTTTATTTTATTTTATATTCTTTATTTTACCAGGGCATTCTCATTGACATATTCATCTCAACGGGACTGCAAAACTTGTATCCTATGAAATATCCTTTTATATTCACATATGAATTTGTATTAATACATTCATCTCCTTGGGACTTTTTCTGGTAAATGGAAAATATATTTTAATGGATACACAAAAAAAAAAAACCTTTTTGCGCAGTTAACTTGTGAATAACAAATCAGAGGGTCAGAGAACACCAAAAATAATAATTGTAATGATTAACAAGCCAAATTATTCATTCAATCATTCATTATCCTGACCCACTTATTCTGAACAGGGTCGCAGGGGGGCTGGAGTCTATCCCAGCATACATTGGGCAAAAGGCAGGAATACACCCTGGACAGGTCGCCAGTCCATCGCAGGGCACACACACCATTCACTCACACACACACTCATACCTATGGGCAATTTGGACTCTCCAATCAGCCTATCCTGCATGTCTTTGGACCGTGGGAGGAAACCAGAGTACCCGAAGGAAGCCCACGTGAACACGGGGAGAACATGCAAACTCCACACAGAGAGGCCCCGGCCGACAGGGATTCGAACCCAGGACCTCCTTGCTACAAGGCGGCAGTGCTACCCACTGCACCATCTGTGCCGCCACAAGCCCAATTAATTACCTGTGTATGGAAGCCCTTCAGCTTGGCAGCTGGATTGAGGTACAGAGTGGTTGTGTTGTATATCTGTTTGCTGAGTGAGCAGAAAGGTATCAAAAGTACACGCAGTGAGCACTTTATTATTAGACTTGTTTTTTAGACTAATTAAAGGTAATTATTAATGAATAGGTCATTTTGGACTTCTAACGGTCAAGAGAGGAATAGCAGCAACAAACGCCTTCAAACCGCAGCACCGTTTATCCCTCCCCCTTCTCTGTAAATGTGCTGACGTTGAAACGCCATTGGCTGTGGCAATTAATACCAATTTTCAATGAGCTTGAATTGTTGTACATTTATACAGTGTTTTGGTACAGAGTGTCGGGCCGTCAACTTTATAATTTGAAACCCGAATTTAAGGACTATAAACACAGGCAGAGGGTGAGTCGACATGTCAGTGAGCCTTTTTCAATGATCGGAAGGGATTTACAATGGTCTTGTAACAATGTTTTAACACAAAAATCTTACCTATTGTACCTTTACGTCTTCTGTTGTTGCCTATCCACCGATGTGTTGTGTGTTCAGAGACGCTCTTCTGCAGCCCACTGTTGTAATGTGTGGCTATTTCTCCCTGTCTGCTTTGACCAGTCTGGCCCTTCACCTCTGACCTCTCTCAGGTGTTTCTGCCCACAGAACTGCTGCTCACCGGATGTTTTTAGTATTTCACACCGTTCTCTGCAAACTCTAGAGACTGTTGTGCATGCAATTCCCAGGAGATCAGCAGTTTCTGAGATACTCGAACCAACCTGTCTGGCACCAGCAATCATTCCACAGTCAAAGTCACTAAGAACACATTTCTATGACATTTGGTCTGAAACCGCTGAACCTCTTGACCACTTTTATATGCTTTAATGCATTCAGTTGCTGCCACATGATTGGCTGATTCAATATTTGCATTAACAAGCTGGTGTGCAGGCCTACCTAATAAAGTGACAACTGAGTGTATTTCTGCTGTAAAATGACGTTACCTTCTAAATGGTTGGCATTTATGTAGCTCCTCATTCACCCATTCATATACACACTCACAGTGATTGGCTGCCATGGGAGGCACCAACCAGCTCGCTAGGAGCATGTGGGGGTAAGGTGTCTTGCTCAGGGACACTGACACACCTAGGGCGGGATCAAACCAGTAATCCTCCAACTGCCAGACGACTGCTCTTACCGCTTGAGCCAATGAGACGACTGCTCTTACCGCCTGAGCCAATGAGACGACTGCTCTTACCGCTTGAGCCAATGAGACGACTGCTCTTACCGCCTGAGCCAATGAGACGACTGCTCTTACCGCCTGAGCCAATGAGACGACTGCTCTTACCGCCTGAGCCAATGATACCACTGCTCTTACCGCCTGAGCCAATGAGACGACTGCTCTCACCGCCTGAGCCAATGAGACGACTGCTCTCACCGCCTGAGCCAATGAGACGACTGCTCTCACCGCCTGAGCCAATGAGACGACTGCTCTTACCGCCTGAGCCAATGAGACGACTGCTCTCACCGCCTGAGCCAATGAGACGACTGCTCTTACCGCCTGAGCCAATGTCCCCTTCCGTTCACGGGCCTGCAGTGCCCCTCGTCTGCGGACGCGTTGAAGAGATATTTCGCGAAGGGCCCCGCCGATATACTGTAATGGCGTAAATCAGGACTGTCTGAAATGAGAAAGCTGTTGTTTACGTGGAAACGGCAAGCCTGGCTGCGCACTAATTCTCCCCTCGTTACCGGCGAATGAGGTCGAGCACACAACAATGAGCGCAATTTACAAACAAACGATCATAACGGCGCTCCCCTAACTGTCAGCCGTTCGGCTCCGGGGCAGCATGATGGATCGACCAAGGCTGACGCTGTGAAGAGTCCTCCCCCAGCTCTCTGTCGACTCCAGCGTCTCAATCTCTCAGTCCCCCATTTCAGAAGTCTGCTTTAACTCACATTAAATACATGTCATTACCTAATAGATGCTGTAATCTGGACTGACACACAACTTTAGGAAAGAAACAGTGTTGATGAGTTCATTAGGGTGGTAGATGGTGGTAGTTCATACACAATCTTACAACATAGAGCCAGATGCCATAGTCGGGAAAAGAAGGGTCGTAGATTGGTTAGGCAATATTCTTCTTCTATTATTTCTTTATTTTAGTTTAATTTTTTAGGCGAGGAGGATTTTTATCCTGAGTGGAAAAGCTTGGATAACAGACTTATTTGGCAGTGATGTGTGTCTGCATGTGCCCGTGCATCCGTGTATGTGTGAGAGAGAGAGAGAGCGCAAAAAAGACAGAGACAGAGAACAAGACGGAACGATAAAGAGAGAGTGAGAAAGAGTGTGCGCGACGATCGCACCGTCGCCTCTTTACCTCACGAGTTGCCAAGTCTCGCCTCTTTATCCGGCATTGAGCGGCGCCCCGGGGCGCCTCGACAAACAGCCTGTAAAATGGCCGCCTCTTTACAGCCGCGGACCGATCGGTCCGGCTCGTTCCCCCGCATCTGTGCCCCGGCTTTTATTCAATAATGCCCTGCCTCCGGCGGCGTGCCGAATGCTAATGCCGCGGCTAAAACCGACCAAAGTCTGCGTTAGTCTTCAACCGCGGACGCCTCCGCTTCGGGTCCTCCCGGCTTCTGAACGGCAGTGATGTATGTGTCGGTACAGCAAAGTGACAGAGGAAAGGCCTCGTCTGCTATCCCAAAGTTATTTAATTTAAATAAGACACACCGGATAACGCGGCGAAAGTCGTTCCGGTTTTTTCGTCTGCGGGTTTGCCCGTGTCACCGAAACAACCGATCTTAGAGGGAGACAGATTTGCTTGTTAATCAATCAAAGGGGGACCTATCTCCCCCCCCGCCACCCAATCAGATGTCAGCCTGTTATTCCAACCCTGGCACTGATGGTGACGCACCTGGTATCACCGTGCCCCGAAACTTATTGACACGCTAACCGTGCCACTCCCGACAAACTGAGACAAACACACAAACTGTCACTAACTGCCACTCTCCTCACCACCTATCATCTGTTGTAGTGCCAGACTGGGGAGGGCCTCGGGAACCATGTGGTGAACAGACACACAAACTCAAATAAAGGCTTGGCTTTTTGCCGTTTATTAGCCCAAAAACAATTAACAAAAGAACACCCTTCAAACATGAATTAACCGCAACCGAAATACTCCCAGTAGGGGAGTAAAAGGGGAGGCAAACCATCCGTAGGGGGAAACTATCCAAAAAACAAAAACATTTTCCAGGTCTACTCAATCTACAAAATGCCCCCCCTAGACCTGAAAACCAGGTCACAAACCAGGCCTCTAATGTAGCCCAATGACAAGGTAATTGGTCACAGCTACAGTGATTGCAATTAATCACATCTGTGGCTATACCGGCATTAAAGGCCAGTGCTGCCACCTGGTGGACAGCACCAACATTTTCCTTCCTGGCACCCACACTCTATCTATCTATCTATCTATCTATCTATCTATCTATCTATCTACATGCCTGTCTTGTTTTCTCATTTTTTCATATTTAAAGCTCAACAAATGCCATTGGCAGCGATGCCAGTGGAGGACTTTGTTTTGGAAAGATGTATGTTTGACTGTGTGATAACCAAGCCAGATCATAAACCCATGTTTGTGTTTCAGCATTAATGTGTGAGCCCTCCAGATTTGTGAAAGCTTAGTTTTTATTTTATTTTAGGCTTTCTTCCTTCTATCATTGTGAAAGCTCAACCTGTTGCTTGAACCTTTTGCTGCCACAATTTCCACTTAACGGAGAAGATCACATGATCCTCATACTGCTTCCTTATTGGTTCTTCACATGACGATTCATTTTCTGATTGGCTACAGTGGGCTGTCCTGGTGTTCTGAGGTCACACTCACAGCCATAGGCCCACATGATCTCTCTGTGAGTGATTGCAGAGGATAAGTTTTGCAGTAAATAGAGGGCAACAGATTGCTCAGTTTACAATGAGATTTATGTGACTTTTGTGCAATATACATTATTGGGTTCTGCTTCTGTGGAAACGTGAATATACTGCGGATGGCAGTTTGTGTTCTCTGTTCCAATACTGGAAGTGGGAATCATAGATAATGGATTTGGCCAATGGTCTGGATTCAATCAACATTTGTTCTTAATGCTGACTCACAATTAAAAACAAGTGTTACAAATGGGGTGGCGAGTTTGGCTCTCTCACTAATATTAACTCTGTTAAAATTGACTGTCTGTCAAGGGGGAAAAAAAACACTTCTAGTTGAAATGTAAATGTAGCCACAGAGGTCCTTATTTGACCCTCTGCCGATTCTCTGGTGGCCTGTAGCCTAGTATAGCCTAGCGGCTAATGTGCTTGACTGGGATCTGGAAGGTTGCAGGTTCAAGTCCCATTGTAGCCACCGTAAGATCAGTGTAGCTGTTGTGCCCTTGAGCATAGCCCTTAACCACACATTGGTCCAGGTGGCATTGGCCTCTGCTTAGTCTAGTCTTTTTAAATAAAAGTGTCAGCTAAATAACTGTAATGTAATGTAATGTAATGTATGGTGTCTGCGTGGCAGTTATTCAGCCTTCTCGCATGCCCTCTGACGTAGCACTGCTGAGCCAGCAGTGAGCCATCCTCTGCTGGCTACTTGGGGCAGGTCCATGGCTGAGACCCGGAAGGTTTGTGGTTAAAACCCCGGTGTAGCCACAATAAGATCTGCACAGCTGCTGGGCCCTTGAGCAAGGCCCTTAACCCCACATCGCTCCCTGGGTGCTGCACGGTGGCTGCCCACTGCTCCTAATATGGGTCAAATGCAGAGGACAAACTACCCCACGGGGGTCAATAAAGTTTATAGAATCTTCTTCTTTATCTTTGTGCAGCTACACACTGGGACAGGGGAAACCTGTCCACGTCGGGTTCCCAGTGTGTGTGTGTGTGTGTGTGTGTGTTTGTGTGTGTGTTAGACCTGGCTCAAGTACATCATTGTTTTGGATTTTAATATTTTTATGCTTTTCCTGAGCTTGTTTGGTGTATTGGTACCTGTGAAATACTCTGAAAAAGTGCAAACCCCGCCTTCTCGTCCTCTTGGTTAGCTCAGTTGCACCAGTCACAGAAAAGTATGTTAATCTAATGGGTTTTAGGTATTTGAGCCAGGTCTGTTGTGTTTGTGTGCGTGTTTGTCTGTGTGTGTGAGTGTGTGCATGCATGTGTGTGTGAATGTGTGTGAGTGTGTGTTGTGCGTAAGACTCCTACATGTGATACTAATGAAGGACAGGGCTGAACGCGTGCCCTCCGCATACACAACGTGCTAACGTGCTAACACCGACGACACGCGCTCTGCTTTTCGTCTGGCTGTACTTTCTTCTACTTCTTCTTCTTCTTCTTCTTCTTCTTCTTCTTCTTCTTCTGCTGTGCTCGCTCCTCCTGGGCTTCCTGCCTGACAGAGACGGATGATGAGCAGGCTGATGACCAATCAAGCAGGACCCGGCTCAGTTAATTGAATTCTTAAGCGGGAGCCTTCTGGCTGCTATCTGGGAGAGTGCAGATTCAGACCTGTCACACAGCCCGTTTGACTTTGGGAAATGATAATTATAAAGAGGCGAGAGGGGTGAGGTTCCGCCAAATCAGAACCAACCCCACCCCCCCTCCCAGCCCAATGTTACTAAATCTCACATGATCACGGAAGGGCATTGGCTACGTATTTTATATTGAAATCCTATTGAATTGGGGGCATTAACAAGGAATTGTCTGCATGCACAGTCAACTGACCCTGCTCAACCTACCCTGTATAAATAAAAGTTATTATTATTATTATTATTATTATTATTATTACTACTATTACTACTACTACTATTGTTATTATTGTTCATAATAATGATACTATAATATAATTATTACTATAATAATAATACTAATGCTAATACCAATCATAATAATAATCATAATAGTAATTCTTCACTGGTTTCTGCTTATCTGACTTATTTCTGTCACAGTCCCCAGGAGGACCACAGGCATGCTGGGACATGTCTGTGCTTGTGAGGTCATCCAGGGATTGCTAATGGTATTCACACAGCCGCCTGGAGCATCCCTCAGAGTGACCCCGTAGCTTGTTAAAGCTCAAACTGTCACCCTCAAAAGTTGGAAGTTGTGCATTTTTTGTGAAAGGTGCCATTAAAAAGCTTGCCACTTGAACCATCCCAGAAACATTTTGTTGTGGCTCTTCAACACAAGGACGAATATTCAATCTCAAATATCAAAGAGGAAAAAAATGTCATCCTCACAATAGGTTTTAATGAAAACTGGAACCATAAGCCGTTGTAAAAAAAAGCTGCCTCTGTTTGAACCTGACAAAGAAGCTGTGTCTTTATTCAAATAGCCTCAGAATTCTTGATTCACTATTCAAGGCTAGTTGTATTCAAATTTCTACAAACTTCCCATTTTCGGCCCACGCAACCGTACCTCTGCAGTCAGTCACATTCTGAGAGTTTCAGGGTTCATACGATTTTAAAAAACTGTCACCCTTTAATACAAATAACCTTACAATCGTTATCCGACTTTGATGAAGTTAAGGTAAGGGATTTGGATTGGGCTGAATTGAGGCTTTATTGAATTGAGGCTTTATTAGCTGAATCTAACTGCCAACTGGTTCAACGAAAATCAATTTTTTTTTAAAACCATATATTTAAAAGGCCACTGCGGTGTGGAGCTCAGTATTCGGTTTTGTGAATAGTATGGCATAAAGTGAATAGGTCTGTGCCGGTGAGTGCGTTATAAATCAAACCTCTGATTGTACTAAACAGTCTTGCTTTAACAGAGGTTAGTCTGCCCTCCACTTCAGCTTCCCTGAACCAAAACAGTCTGAGTCATTACGAGGCGCATAGCGGCGATCCGTCTTGATCTTACCGCCAGGACGATTACGTTTGACAGCGTGATGATGAAGACAGGGCCCCGGCAGGTGAGCTCTTCGCTTCATCATCCTCGCCGGCTGATTCGACGCGCCCAGGCGCCCAGGCCGGCGGTTCAGCGAAGAACGGCCTGCACTCAAAGAGCGGGCCCCCGTGGAAAGTTCCAGCGCTTTCCTCTTCGGCAGTGATGAGGCCCGACCCCGAAATCCGGCTCCCCGGACACGGCCCCGGCGCTTCAATCAGCCTCGTCAAATCAAAAGTTTCCCTCTGAGGTGTTTTCGGAGGGCTGGTGGCGGCGCGGCGGAGGGGGGGGGGGGATCTGCATATCGCTCTCAGAAACGCGCGGGTTCGTTTGTCACCGCGGTGGATTGATGGTGCGCCGTGTGCTGGTGACGGGGAGGGGAGGGTGGACCTTCGCGTTTAGCGTCGGCAGAGTTGGGCTGCAACTGCCTGCCTCCCTATGCAGGGGCGTCTGACAGTCCTGTGATTGTATATTTATCATCGCTTTTATACGCTGTTTCTTTTGCTCTTTCACTCCCTATCTCTCTCTCTCTCTCTCTCTTTCTCTTCATTTGTGAGAGCTGATAGGTTTCGGTGCCTTGTGCTGTTTTGTTGTAGTGTTATAATAAATGTGTGTTAAAACTCTCAAATTTAAAATGCCTTATTGGCATGAAAATATACATCTTCTGTTGCCGAAACAGAAAAAGAACACAGAACACGCAGCATTGAACACTTCAACATACAGAATTCGTGGACATACAGTTTGCAGACAGACATGTACAAGTCTACCCAAATGGGCTCACTGATTGTCTGTCTGTTTGTTGCGAGCTGTGACGTAATTTGCCGCTATACTGATGAATTGAAACAGGGGATCTTTCGGTTCCCGTTAAACTTTCAAATTCCAGGCGTGTTTTTGTGAACTTTGGACATAGAAATCTTCCCTTATGAAGTGTGGGCACAGCCTGTCCTCCGGGCAGCCAAGTCTGTACGCGTCGGCCTTCCTCCGCGGCCTGGCTGCGCTCACTTTACATGGTGAAGGTCTTTCTCTGTTTGCTGTCTGTCACCATGGTCAGATAGGCAGCCATGGCGTACATTCCGTTTAGGGCCAAATAGCAATTAAGTTTATTTTAGGTTTTTGTCATTTCCTTCCAATTGGTCAAATATTTTTATCTTTGTTTCATTATAATTGTGTTTGGTCAAATTCTCCTTCCTCCCTCTCTCTCTCTCTCTCTCTCTCTTCCTCCCTCCCTCTCTCTCTCTCTCTCTCTCTCTCTCTCTCTGCTGTGCTCTCTGCTGCCTCCCGCTGGCTGCAGCAGGCGGTGCGGTAGAGCAGCAGGTGTCAGGCTATAGAGAACGGGGGCAGGCGTGACGGATAAGGCTTCGTCCGCTCGGTCGTTTATCAGGGGCGACGGTGGGGGGCAGAGCCCCCCTTACCTGTCACCTCCGCTTCCCTCGCCCGCCCGTACATCATTCCCCGGAGCGAACCCCAACGCCCGTGTTCCAATAACCAAATCCCCGCCAGCCCCACCGCCCCGCTCCCCTCATTCCCACCGCCCCGCTCCCCTCATTCCCTCCTGCCCGTCCCCATTTGTCAACCTGCATCTCCGCAGGAGCAGGGCATTGTGGGCAGGGTTGGACCCCCCAGGCCCGTAGCTCCCACAAGTCCCGCTGTGCGGTGTTTCATGCCAGGGCAAAGCCGCAAGGAACGTGTGCACTCACCCTAGCGGGAGGACGCTGGTCTCGCTCCGTGCTGAGATGACCCGGGGTGACTGAAGCACAGCACACGCTTAAACAAACTGCAGCAGAGCGTAGCCAGCAACTGACGCTGCAGTTTCCCGCAAAGCAACACGCCCTAATCATTGTTTTCAATCTCAAATCAATTTACTCATAAGGTATCATATTGTTTAGCAGCAATAGCAATCACCAGTAGGCGAACACAAATAAAACAGTCGTTATGTCCTTGACAAACCGGCGAATCAGACAACGGCTGAGACACATTATACCCTGCCGCTCCTGAATTTTCGTTTTTTGTGCTTTTCCCCGGCGGTGATTAAAATGGCGGTTAAGTGCGGGGCTGTAGACAGGGCCTCTGCGGTGTAGCACACGGGGCTGTTAAACAGGAACATTAATTACTGCGGCTGTCATGGAGCTCATGTGTTCACTCACAGCATATAAATGTGCCTGTTATCCAGCACTGTCCTGGGGAGCTGGGGTGGAGGTTGGGTTGGGGGGCATTAAAGACCATCCACATTAAACAGAAACAGATCTCATTTCTCGCACAGTTCTTCCAGCTGTTTGTCTGAAATGTTAACACAGTACGTCTGCCTTTGGAACTAGAAACATCCTTTAATTTGTGAAATAACGGCGCTGGATTTTGGTAGCTTAATTTCAGCTGCAACTGCCGTTTTTATTTCTTGTAGGTGTGATCTGTTCTCACTTTCCAAAAAACGGAGTATATGTTACCATGGTATTTGTAGGACCTGTTCATTAAATGACACATACTCAAACAACTGTTCATGAAAGGCTCAAATTATAATGAGCTAAATGAGCTATCATTAAGGGATTAAGGGTCCTTACTACAGTTTCATAAGTGAAGCAACCTGTGGTTAGCATTAGTTGTATTCATAAAGAATTTTAAAGAGTTTCTCAAGCATTATTATTATTTTTTTTTCAGTGCTTTTGTGCTTAATCACCCCCTGATCCCCACGAATGAAGCCGGCCTTAAAAGAGACCGCGGCTCGTAATTAGGCTGTGGAGAGCCACGGCTGAAGCTCTCTCTCTCTCTCTCTGAGCCGATGCGAATGGCGGCTCCCTCAGAAAGCGTCTATCTGCGAAACCGTCAAATTCCCACCCCGACGCGGCGCTCCGACATGTGCAAATCAGTTCAGCTCTTAAAAGCTCGGGCCCCAAAAAACTGAAAGTGAATCACTTTACATCGCCGCTATCCTCGGCTGGGATCAACGAGCGCGCGGCTGTTTTCGTGCGCCCGGTGGAGATGGGACCTATTTGCATAGATATGCAAATCCTCAGGTACATGCTAGCACCGAGACTGATGGTATCTTCCCGCATTGTGCGTTTATCCCGGCTGCGAGTCCACTCTGTCTTCTCTTTGTTCCGTCTGGCAGCACGCCGGCTGTTGTGTCCTCAAAACACACGGCATGCAAATCAGACCTATTGCAGATTCTCTGTACAGTAGCGCTGCTTCCCTGAGTGGGGAGGGGGGGGAGGGGAACAGCAGGGAGCTGCAGAATGTGTGTGTACTGTATATGGGGTGAGGGGGCGGCAGGGAGGGGGCTTAAAAGACATTTGTATTGCCAAAGGGGGATCCTGACCGAAACATTTGGGGAACCACTGCTGTGTACAGTAGGATGATTTGTGACAAGGCAGGGTTCCGTTTTGGACTTAGTGGCAGGGTTAAAGATCAGGTTTGAGATTAAGCCTTTCTTTGGTCAGTGTTTATTGGTGGAAGTTTGTTTTTATTTCCTGTCTGTTTCATTCCTTATCTAAATAGGGAATCAGCTATTCCATGATGTGTGACCAATGTCTGATCTTCAGTCAGGCAACGTGTGTGTGTGTGTGTGTGTGTGTGTGTGTGTGTGTGTGTGTGTGTGTGTGTGTGTGTGTATGTATCTGTGTGTGTGCGTGCGTGCCTGCATTTGTGTGCTCTAACCTGCGAATACTAACCTGCAAATACACTGATGAGTGCCAAACCGCTATTTTGATGTTTGAGAAGTTTTCCATCCATAGATATCTGACTTGTGAAGTGGTTGTCAAGGGAAACAAAATGCCTGATGCAGTGAGGGGTACAGGTACGGGCGTGACCTGTTCAATTAATTCAGATTTCACAACTTCCTGCCATCACTTTAGAAATGACTGCTTTAGAAAATCACTCCGACCCGAACAAAGCACGGCTCATTCAACTGCTAGAGAGCTTGTTGAGCTGCTAATTAGCAGAATGAGGTGTGCCCCGTTCGGGATGACCGTAGCTGCCTCGGGTTAGACGCTCGTGACTATGACACGCAGGGCGCCTGTATGTAATTGTGTAAAACGGCACACGGCTAACATGTTCCTCCGCCTCTGTTCCCACGCAGGGACGTCCCCCACCCCCCAGATCGCACTCCAGGGGCAGTACCAGTGTCACCAGGGGCCCGAGATCTCCATGGGGCGGAAGTGCGACTTCAGCGCCGACTGTCCGTTCGGGGATGACGAGGGGGAGATGTGCCGTGAGTATCCGCTTCGGAGCAAAGAGAGAGACCGCCGAACGCCGCCATTTTCTCCTCCTCGGGCTCTCGAAGCTCAGCGAGGAAAGGAGGGAGCGACGCAGGTGCTAAGGCTGACAGATTTATTGTGCCAGCGGAGTTGTGAAGTCTGCCGAAAGTCTGCGCAAGACCAGCGTGCTAGTCACGTAAATGGAGATGCCGTAAATCCCAGACTAATTGCTTTTTTTAAATTGAAGGGGAAGTCGCGACGGTAATTGGTAGTCGGTCGGCCATTTTAATCCCGGGGGGATGGCGATCGCATGCAAACCCCCCTCTCTCTCTCTCGGAGGTGCATGAGAAAAGAACGCAGCCCTCTGCGTTTCGCTTTAAAATAAAATATGAGAGACGCTGTTTGGCGTTTCTTCCCCTCGCTCTGAGGCTGAAAGCCTCACTCACCGTCCGTTTCCTTCACAGACTTAATTAATGAGCCGGGGGGGGGGGGGGGGGAGCCAGGCTATTTTAGCCACAGGGAGCAATCCATGCTGCGTCACAGAGGGCCTGTGGCTGTGTTCACCTGCCTCTGCCCCTTTCAGGCAGTCAGCACTGAGACGGGCCTCATGTGTAAGATTCGGGGGGGGGGGGGCGGTCGTCTGGCCGTTCGATCCCCCGCCCTGGGTGTGTCAAAGTGCCCGTGAGCAAGACGCCTAACCTCCGATCGCTCCCGACGAGCTGGTTGGTGCCTGGCATGGCGGCCAACTGCCGTTGCCGTGTGAGTGAATGGGTGAATACACCATCAATTGTAAAGCACTTTGGATGAAGATGGTATATAAATGGAGTCCATTTGCCGTCAGTGCCAGATGAAACATCACCAGATCAGTACCGTGTGAAAAACAAATTTGTGAATGAAAGAAACAGGAAGCCGTACCGTTTGGGCTGAGTGATGTCACTGTGTGTGATGGCATTGTGTGTGTGTGTGGGTGTCTGTGTGTGTGTTCTCCTGACTGCTCTCAGGAACAAGTACAGAAGGTTCTGGAACAGTTTGATTGCACATTGTACTGTTCTGCATGGCTTTTGGTTTGCCCCCTCCCCACTCTCTCTCTCTCCTCACATTTTCTCTTCCTCTCTCTATCTCTCTCCCTCCCTCTCTCCCCCAAATCTCTCTCCATCTCTCTCTCCTCTCTCTCCTCCTATTTTCCTCCACTGACCTTCTCTCTGGAGGCAGTCAGTACCCCTTAAACAGCCGATGGTCGATATGTGTACCCTTGCAGACTTAGTGGCCATCTGTGGCTCTCTCTTCATCATCGTGCCTCAGATATTTTGCCTCCCTTGACAACCGCTTCACGAATCAATGGTCCGGACAGTAAGACATCCAATTCCATTTGTGGCACACCAATGCGAAATGAGAATCCAGCGCTCACCAGCGCCAACGGGCCAATAGGAATCACACCTCCACCGCCCACTCGCGGTCAGATGTTTACTTCTGGGCTTAATGGCATTGATTGCTCAGAAATCTATCCCGCACTTTTTCAGAAAGCATGGGTGTTCAAATAATCAGTTTTCCTCATCCTTGTTCGAAGTGAGAAAATAAGTTTAGGTCATTAAAATGAGATAAAGTTTGTGTAGATTTACTATGCCTTGTGAAATTTAATGTTCTGAAGGCAAGGAACTTTCCTTCCTGTTTATTTACTTTTTTCATTATTCTCTGACACTAGCTGTTTTGCTGATTGCTCCTTATAGAAAAAAGTCACACCAGCAGACATAAACGCGCTGACGCTGAAACGCCATTGGCTGTGGCAATTAGAACCAATTTTGAACCAATGAGCTTGACTTATTCTACAGTTATACAATGTTTTGGTACAGAGTGTCGGGCCGCCAACTGAATATTTTGAAACCCGAATTTAAGGACTATAAACACAGGCAGAGGGCGAGTCAATATGCCAGTGAGCCTTTTTCAATGATAGGAAGGGATTTACAATGGTCTTGTAACAATGTTTTAACACAGAACTCTTACATTTAGTACCTTTAAGGTCTAAGCTTCCCTTTAGCAGCGCAGTGGACTTTTGATTTAGAAACTGCAGCAAAGTGTACCAGTGAGAACATGAATGTGCTTATGCAAATAAGTGCTCAGAGGTACGTGCTGTGTGTCCCCTGAGACCGGCTCTCAGCCCACTTCTGTCACGTGTTCCTCCAACTCTGGTGTCTCACTAATGCTGAAACAGCAAACGCAAGTTGAAGGTATCTGCAGTTTTCGTACACTTCATACACGCCACCGCAGTTGGAGTTAGGAGTGAGATTGAACCGTGAATGCTCATTGTTGGGGGCGGCCTGTAGCGTTGTGGTTAAGGTGCATGACTGTGGACGTGCAAGGTCGGCGGTTCGATTCCCGGTGTAGCCACAATAAGATCCGCACCGCCGTTGGGCCCTTGAGCAAGGCCCTCAACCCCGCATTGCTCCAGGGGAGGATTGTCTCCTGCTTAGTCTCATCAACTGTACGTTGGATAAGAGCTCTGGATAAGAGCGTCTGCCAAATGCAAATCATGTAAATTGTTGGATTTATTTAAAACTTATTTATTATGCCCCTATGCATTAAGGGATACAACACTGCGGTGTAGTCAATCATTAAATATAATGTATGAATTTGTTGCGTTATTACGGCTTTTTTGGAAAATACGATAGACTTTTTTGGGGGAAATACTGTTCATCACCTGTGCTGAAACAACGAGAGAAAGTGTTCTCTTGTGAACTCTTCAACGTCCTCACTGGAAGTGAAAATGCCTAGCAACGAATCCCTCCTTTGTATTCAGCTCTTTTCTCCAAACGCTTTTCGGCACTTCATCATTTTATCAAATGTTTTCCGGGAGTCTTTTTTTTTTTTTCTCCAACAATCTCTGTCTCGCTGCCTGCCTCGGGGCAATAGCTCTTCAGAAAAGGTGAAACCTGCATTATTTTTGGGCTGCTTTCGCTGACATCAGATTGAGGCCGGATTCTTTCCACTCGAGGAACAAATCCCCCTCGCGTCACAGGTTGGTGAAAGGACGGCCCTTCTGGGTGGGGAAATAACGGAGCCGTTTTAAAAATGGGCGGAGAATGCAGACGCCGATAAACACGCTGTGTGGGCATCGCTGTGGTCCGCGGGGTTAGCGTCTGGGATGCGGTTATCTCTTCTCGGACGATCCGATGGTGCGAGGGAGGCTCATTGTCAACAGGAGTCCATTTTGAAAGCACAAAGGTGAAGCAGTCAGTCGTTTGCTGTCTTAACCAGAGCAACTCCACTCCAAAGAAAGAGAGAGTGAAACAGAGAAAGAGAGACAGCGATAAAAAAATAGAGAAAAAGACAAGGAGATACTTATATAGTAAAATAAAGGTGGGAGATGCTCTTCCAGGTGTCTCTGTTAGTGATTGACATGTAGTATGCTTGTCTGTATTGTAAACATACAAAACAAATACAGTACATTGTTTACATTGTATTTTTCTTCGTTATTTGTCATGAGAGGTTAGTATAAGAATGTAGACGTATTGAAGAATGTTATAACCTAGTTGGTTGCGACTGAACTGAATTGAAGTTATGGTGTCTATGGGATTAAAATGCTGCCATTGAGCTGAATTGAATGGTGTGGTTGAGTTTCTCTCAGGCAGGTTATGTGTAAGAGACCCTCATCCCTACAGCCCTGAGTGTGTCCAGGAATCTGTCTCACAGTGATCTACAGATGCATCTCTCTCTCTCTCTCTCTTTCTCTCTTTTGTCATGCCCATAATACTACTACTACTACTGCTCTATCTTTCCCCTATCCTCCCCTCCTTTTCCTCTCTCACCCTGTATATCTCCCTCTCTCTCTCTTTCCTTGTCTTGGCATTTCTTTCACTGTCTAACCCCCCCGCCCCACGCCCCCACCCACCCTTACTGTCTCTCGCTCCTTTGTCCATTTCTGACTCATTTCTTTCTGATGTCAGTACTTGTGTGTTTCTGTCAGATCAGGCCGTAAGCTCTCTAACCTCACCCCTCCGCTGTTCCCCCCCCCTCCCTCTTTCTCCTCCTCACTCCACCACTCTCGGCTCAGACGTTGCTCTCCCTCTTGTCATCCTGCCTGTTCTCCCGTCTTCCTAACCTCTTCTCCAATTTCAGTTTAAACTTCAGTTGCCTTTATAGGCATGAGCGATACATATCCGTGTTATCAAAGCGTAAACAACAAAATTAAATGATAGATCAAAAACGATGGGCAAGTTAAAAGACCAAGAGATTTTTCTTTCCTCTCTCTCTCTCTCTCTCTCTCTCTCTCTCTCAGGTCGGTTTCTGAATGGCACCTACTGCTCGTTTGAAGATGGCGACTGTGGTTGGCGGCCGGTCTCACTCAGAGGCCCAAAATGGAGGGTCACTGAGGCACAGCCAGGGGGTGCCACACCTCGCTGTCCTTCTTCAGGTGCTGGTCACATGATTGTGAAAGAGAACAAGACACTGATCATTTACAACTCCAAATACAGACCTATATGCATTCTGTCCTGTCTGTATGTGCGTGCGTGTGTTATGCGTGTGTGTGTCTGTGTATATCTATGTGTGTGTGTATATATGTGTGTGTGTGTCTGTGCGTGTGTGTGTATGTGTGTGTATGCGTGTGTGTCTATGTACGTGTGTGTGTGTGTGTACAGGAGGTGTAATGATGGTGGACAGTACCCAGTCCAGAGGGCAGCAGGGAGCAGCTTCAGTGAGGAGCCCTCTGTTCCCCCCACCACTCAGGAACTCCCGCTGTGAGGTAAGACCCGCCAGACCTGTGCAGCTTCACTCTGCTCCACACACCCTATGACCCAACACCCCACTGCTTCACACACCCTAACCCATCACCCCACTGCTTCACACACCCTAACTCTCACCCATACAACCCAGCACCCCACTGCTTCATACACCCTAACCCTGACCCATACAACCCAGCATCCCACTGCTTCATACACCCTAACCTGAACCCATACAACCCAGCCCCCTACTGCTTCATACACCCTAACCCTGACCCATACAACCCAGCATCCCACTGCTTCATACACCCTAACCTGAACCCATACAACCCAGCCCCCTACTGCTTCATACACCCTAACCCATCACCCCACTGCTTCACACACCCATACAACCCAGCACCCCACTGCTTCATACACCCTAACCTGAACCCATACAACCCGACATCCCACTGCTTCATGCACCCTAACCCATCACCCCACTGCTTCACACACCCTAACCCTCACCCATACAACCCAGCACCCCACTGCTTCATACACCCTAACCTGAACCCATACAACCCAGCCCCCTACTGCTTCATACACCCTAACCCATCACCCCACTGCTTCACACACCCTAACCCTCACCCATACAACCCAACATCCCACTGCTTCATGCACCCTAACCCATCACCCCACTGCTTCACACACCCTAACCCTCACCCATACAACCCAGCACCCCACTGCTTCATACACCCTAACCTGAACCCATACAACCCAACATCCCACTGCTTCATGCACCCTAACCCTGACCCATACAACCCAGCACCCCACTGCTTCACACACCCTAACCCATACAACCCAACATCCCACTGCTCCACACACCCTAACCCTGACCCATACAACCCAACATCCCACTGCTTCACACACCCTAACCCTGACCCATACAACCCAGCAATTTATCTGCACCCCACTGCTTCATATGACCCAGCAGCACTTCACTCTGCACTGCTTCCTGAAGCCCAAATAACCCAGCATTTCATTTATACAGCACAGCCTCATTCCGCTTCCTAAAGCCCAGATAACCCAGCACTTCGTTAATGCCACACTTCTTCAGAAAGCCCAAATAACTTGGCCAGCTCACACAGGAGCGGCGTAATTGGCTCGCTGAAGGGGGGGTCTCGGCAGGGGAGCTGCAGGATCACCGTGTACAATAGCGCCCTGATTGCACTCGCCTCAGAGTCTCGTTCTCGGTCGCGGGGTTCAGACGATGCAGCTTGTAGAAGTTGTGTTGTGGTTCTCTGGTTTGCTAGATCTTCCCAGACTGTGGTGGTGGTGGTGGTTGGGGGGAGTCGTAGGCAGTATATCCCCAGCGAACATGGGTGATTGGAATAGATAGGGTACAATTGGCTACCAGAAACAAACAGAAAGCCCAAATAAACCCAGCCCTTCATTAACGCCTCACTTCTTCTGAAAGCCCAAATAACCCCGCACTTTATTAGCACCCACACTGCTTCGTGAAGCCCATGGGACAGCTGCCCCACACGCAGTTCAATGCTAACTTTCACTCAGATTAGCATGGCCACAAATTACAATTAATCACGAGCAAGGATCCCATTTGTATTCCAAATTAGGGCATTGATTTTTTACGAAACTTGGAGATGTGTGGTTCCTCAGTATTAATGTACGCGTTGGGGGCGTCCAGCTGTGACGGTCTCCGACACGGACCCCTGACATTGAGTCACGAGTCCAGTTTAACACCCCCACATCTGCACCCCCCCCCCCACCCCCACTGCCCACCCCACACGGCCTGCTCACTCCTCTGCCTGGCCTCTGTACCGAAAGGAAGATTAATAAACTACACAGTTATTAGCAAACTTCACTTTTAACAATATAACACTTCTCTTTAGACAGGAGACCATTTATATTGGCGCAATAACATTTAAAGTCGGATCGATGCTCAGACCAGCCAAATGTGCATAAAAATCATTCCAGCAGGTAAACCTAAGAGATTCAGATTTTATAGATGAGATAAAACGTCTGACCGGTGTTTGACCCCACAGGTGCGGTTCTGGCTGTGTTCCGGAGGCCCCCACAGGGGGGCGCTGTCCCTGCTGCTGGCGGAGAACAGCACTGGGCCGGAGAAGCTGCGCAGACTGTGGCATGCTGGGATTGAGGAGGACCGGGAGGACGGGGACAGGGAGCCTGGCTGGAGACTGGTCACCGTCCCTCTGTACAACCTGACTGACTGGTATGGCCCATCACCATGGATACTGTAACAATCGCTACCAATTTATTACATCACATTACAGTTATTTACGGGAGGCTTTTATCCCAAGCGACATACGTACTTACTGGAGCAATGTGGGGTTATATGGGCCTTGCTCAGGGACCCAGCAGTTGCACAGATCCTATTGTGGTTAAACCGGGGCCTAAATCACCAACCTTCCAGGTCCCAGTCAAGCACATTTGCCCTTAGAACACACTTTACAATAAGGTCCATGAATTGGCATTAACTAAGTAATTGATGCACACATATGTACATTAAGCATGAATTAAAATGTTCATTTGTTAAAATATTTGTTATCTACTGACTAAGGTATTCGTTACAGGAATATTTGTACATTAGAAATCCATAGGATAAACATATAATTACTTAACCACTCATTCCAGGACGAATTGGGATTAACTAATGTAGCTGTTAACATGAATTCATGATGTACAAATACATACGCAAAACTGAACAGATGAACTTGTCAGTAGTTAGTTACTTAGATTACACCTACATTAGTTAATGCCAATTAATGTAACCTTGCTGTAAAGTGTTGCCCTTTATATAGTATGTATTAAATGACTGTTACCATACTATTCTTTCACGAATCACAGAGCTGAAGACTCCATACAGCTCACCACCGGGATGCAGTTTGTTGCGAAATATCGCATTAAATACATCTATATTAATACATGCAATAATTTATCACCGCCTCCTTTTCAAATGCAAATTTTGCGACTAATATTACATTTTGAGATAACCCCTACTTTTACACAGTGAGACCTAATGAGTCCCACTGGGTGAGGCGGAAGAAGGGGTCTCACAGTGCGTTCAAAGCCGTCTGCATCTCTCCGTTCGGAGATCATCGACTCATCGAGACTTTCCTCCAATTAGCCCTGGCACTTGATTTGCAGCAGAGGAGAAATTATAAAACAAAAAAAAAAGTATTCGTTTCATCTCTGAGCGGCTGATTGGGATCTCTCTTTACTGCGGAAGTGTGGTTAAGCAAAGCCCTGAGAGGCTGATTAAAGAGTAAGCCTGGGACACTTGAGACTTTCGTCTCGACCGGAGCTTCCTCCCGATAAGTACGCGCGTTCTCCGCTGAAAAAAAGGTGTCCGTGGTTCGCTGCTCTCACCAGGGAATCGGCCGTGGCGACAGCTGTTTGCTGAACGCTGCCAAACACGGCGGCGGCGAGCAGAACTGGTCTGTCGTTCTGCAACGTGCCAGCATAGTGGCTGCTTGTTATACCATGATAGGTATTACATTACGTGGCGTTGGGCAGGCTCGTAATGTCGGGGATTAGATACAGGAGATTTCATGAAGTGGTGTCCTATTCGATATGTTCGCAGCGATAGAAGAATTATATCTGTGAAGGTTTGACCTCATTGTTAGCCAAACTACGGATAAATCATTTGGACTATAAGATAGCCAAGTAAAAGATGGGGAAACTATCCATAGGAGACGGGGAAACTAGCAATGCTAGGTAGCTAGTTAGCTATTGCACCCAGCATTACAAGTTTCCCCATCTCTTATTTGTCTACATTCTGTCCAAATGATTTATCCTTAGTTTGGCTAAAAATGAGGTCAAACTTTCCTCCTGGAAGGAGGAATATGCATGATTTAATTCTTCTATCGTGGCGAACCTATTGGATATGACACCACCACCAATCTCCCGTATCTCATCTAGACAAGATCGTTTAACCAGATTTTCTTATTCAGAGTGACTTTCATTCTATCACAGCATTTTCATTTTATTTTATATACATGGGACGACTTAGATAGCTGGGTATATACTGAATATTGAAAGTGATTTGGGGTCAGTACCAGGCTCAAGCTCCTGGGTACCATGGCAATGTCCTATCTGGAAATCGAAACACTAACCTGCAATTTATTTTTGCAATGTAAGCAGTACGATATAAAAAATATTCTTGGCATAGAGACCTTTGTTTCTATAAGGCCGTGTGCAGTGTGTGGATAGTCCTTGTTCTTTGTTCACTTATTGGTACAGTGAGTCACGGAATTATTTTATTTTAGCACATTCACTCAGTACAATCTTCAGTATTAATTGGACTCTAATAGAGTTTATGAGTAAAAGGTTTTTATCAGGATAATATGAGGGTAGCAGGTGAATATTACGACGGGGGAACCGTTACAGTCCACTCACTGAGCACTTTATTAGGTATTTATTAGGCTTATTTGTTTGACTTAATACTCTTGCTGCTGTAGCCTTTCCACTTAGAGGTTTGACGCGTTGTGTGTTCAGAGATGCTCTTCTGCATACCACTGTTGTTATGTGTGGTTATATACGTTACTGTCGCCTTCCTGTCTGCTTTGATCAGTCTGGCCCTTCTCCCCTGACCTCTCTCATTAACAAGGCGTTTCTCCCCACAGAACTGCTGCTCACTGGGTGTTTTTTGTTTTTCCCACCGTTCTCTGCAAACTCGAGAGACTCTTCTGAGTGAAAATCCCCAGGAGATCACAGCAGTTTTTGAGATACTCACACCACCCTGTCTAGCACCAATAATCATTCCACGGACAAAGTCACTGAGATCACATTTCTTCCCTATTCTTACATGTGGTCCGAAAAACCTGTTGACCACGTCTGCATGCTTTTATGCATTTAGTTGCTGCCATACGATTGGCTGAGGAAATATTTGCATTAACAAGCTGCTGTACAGGCCTACCTAATAAAGTGCTCACTGAGTGTATATAGCAGGGATCAATCAAGTCACAGTTCTTGAGGGCTGAGAACTGCTGGCTTCCCCATCCTCTTTTTACCTGGGAGTCAGGTGTGAAGACAGTGTGACCATTCAGGAACACTTAATTGTTCAGCTAATTACCCAGGAGAAAAGGAAACCAGGGCCGGATTTGTATGCGAGGTCCAAATTTGACGATGGCTGCCATACAGTGTATCTCAGGAGTTGTTGGTTTGGAATCCCAGGTGGGGCACTGCTGTTGTACCCTTCAGCAAGGTGCTTAAACTGAAGTGCTTCAGTAAAGATCCAGCTGTACCAGTGGATAGCATATATGTTTTTAAAGTATGCTCTCTAAGTTGCTCTGGGTAAGAGCATATGCTAAATTCATTAAAGTGAATGGTGTTTCCTTTCGTTTTATAGCAGTAGTTCTAACCTCCCGTACACTCTCAGAAATAAAGTGTGACTGTGGAGGTGCATTTTCGTTCTACAAGGATCAAATTTCCCATGTGTACGTCTAAGAGTGCTTTGGGTATTATATATTTATATATAAATTAATTATATATTGCTAGCCAGGGGTACAATTTTATGTACCTGCCCTAGCGATAAGCATGTTCTCCTTTTTAGCACTTTTGCACCTTTAGCCTATTTCTGAGAGTGTATAATGAAAGTCTTTGAAATAATTATCCTCTCTGCCTTAAAACAGCAAGTGTCAGATTGCATTGACCCAGTTCAATCTGCATATCAGAGCAAGGCTGACGTTGATGGTGCTGTCCTGATCATGCTAAATAGGGTTCATTCCCATCTTGAGACGACAAGAAGCTCAATGAGGATAATGTATTTTGGTTTTTAAAACAGCCCTATCTTCATGCAGTTTAGCCCCATGATTATTAACCCATAATTTGACTAATTTGAATGTTAGGAAAATGACCACATTGGTCAGTCTGTTTGGTGTACAAAGAAATCCTTTGTGAATAATGACTAAAACAACAATGGGCCAGCCTGTAGCCTAGTGGCTAAGCTACATGGCTGGAACCCGGAAGGTTGGTGGTTCAAGTCCCCGTGTAGCTGCCATAAGAGCCGTGCAACCCACACACACTATAGCCTCATACATTGTCCTGATTCGCACAACGTCAACAGGTTTGTGATAAGCGTAACCATCCTATCATCAGGGCTGTGTTGCGTCGGGGTGGGGAGAATTCTGAAAATGGCCTCCGACGGGATTAGCAGCCTGATACGTCCCCTGGGCTCGGTGGAGAACACGGTGAGGGCGAAGGACGGAGTGCAAAATCAGGGCCCGTCCACCAAAACAACCGGCACCCTCCCCGTAAAACAATCATTGACCACCAGGGTGCATTCAGCACGTCGAGAAGGTTTAATGCTCCAATAGGCCCCTCAGCCAGGTTCAGGGAGTCCTTCCCACCCGAGGCCATTGCAGTGCTAAACAGGGCCACTCAGCGCGACAGCATTTTTATATCAGCAATTTTATCTCCGTTTTTATTTTGTCTCTTATGTGCAATACAGTTTTTTTTCCCCCTTTTTAAAAATCCTACTGGGTCTATTTGTTGTTTAGTACCTTTGAGTTTGGTGAACAAGTCAATTTCCCTTTGGAGATTAATAAAGTGTATAACATCTCAGCCTATCTCAAAATCAGATCAGGTAATTAGTAGCAGTCGGATATTTGCTTTGCCTGGTTTGGGTCATTGTGGGGCATGTAGGTTAATCCCATCTCTACCTCTTTCAGGTTTTGGCTACAGTTTACAGCCAGTGGGGTGTCCGGACGGGGGTCCCATGTCAAACTGGACAACCTCTCCCTCAGCATGGACTGTTTTCTGACATGTAAGTACCACGGTAACCGCACCATAGCAACTACATAGCAACATTAACCACATACTACTGTAGAGCGTACAGTGTGCTGTATTTGGAGGGCTCTGCGATTTTAAAAAGCTTACCGGTTCCCGTCTTAATCCGTATCATCTTAATGACTTACGTGTGGAATACAGGATTGGACACATTTAAAGGTCGGTTCGAGGGGTTGGCTTCTCTCCATTCTTTTGTTCTTTCTGTTTTTCGTGGTGTTTCTAGGGTAACGGCTTTAGTCAGCTCCCCCTGATGTGTGTCCAATGGGGCTTTTGGTGTATTCTGTCCGACGTCAGGCCAATTTCCCTGAAAGTCAATACTCGGGAGCGCAGGCCAGAATCCTTCAGTCCTCATCGCCTTAATCAAGTACAGTCGAGCTAATTGAGGAGGTCAATCACCGGGGGGAAAACCTTATCTGACAACCCTCTCCGAGCGAGTCCTCTAATTCCTGCGGCTGCGGGAGACGAAAAGAGGAGAGGAGAATCAGTGGAGCGGTAGAGGGAGGACGGAGAAGTGGAGTGTGGGTTGGGGGTGTTTTTGGGGGAGTGGGGGGGGGGAGAGCAGACGCAGCGGGATCATTAAGCCAAACGGGGGCTAGATTAAACCACTTAAACCCATTTACTTAAGAAGTTGAAATGCTATGGGGGGAGAGGGGGATCTCTATAAATCCAAATCTTGCCCTTAAGCACGACTGATTTTGCTTCCTGGTCGGGCTGATTTGATTCCTGGCTCGGTGGATCTGTAGAAGATGAGTTATATTGCAGCGTCTCGCATTCTGTAACGCTGATGAGGGAAGGGGAATGTAAGGTTGCTTTTTTTTTCTGGAAGACCAACTATATTTAACATAATTTTGCATATTGCCCCAGTGATAAATTCATGCTTCATATTTATTGCCTTGCTTGCCTTGTAATAACAATGTTATTACCGACAATTAATTATCCAGCGTGTAGTTGTCTCCTTGGCATTAGTCACTGTTGCTTGTTGTTCTCCATAAACATAGCCCTTAATCTAGACCCTTGCCCTGATTTTAACCTTGACATTTTCGCTTTCACACTGGAGATAGACCATTTTCCAAACTAGGCGAGCATCTTGTGCAATTGTGTAATTACACCTCCGGATTAACGTTCTCCCATTGTTTAAGCATTTTAAGTTTCAGTAGCCATGCGTGTTCGAACAACGGGCTAACGGCAACAGGTTTTTCCGATTTCGCGCGGTGTGTGTTATTAGTTTGTGGCGGGCGGTGCGATGGCCATCTCGGTGATGTCGCACAGACGGAGATCACGGAGAAAAGAGGCTCGTTCGCGGCTCTCTGGCCCTCGAGCTGCCGGCGCCTGAACGATGTCTCTTTTCCCCCGCTGTTATAAAAAGCGCTTTACTCACTTCTCCCGCGCTATAAATATTTATTGACCAACAACTCTCCCAAGCACAGCTCCAGATGGCTACACTAAAAACCCACCTTTATCTGTTATCAGAAGTCTGAAATGTTAACATCCAGGCACTTACCGTGTTCGTTAGGAGCGAGGATATTGCCAAGGGGTGGAACACGATGTTTTGCGTTCGGGGGGCATTAGCAGATGCTTTTTATCCACAGAGACGTATGCAGATGATGCTTTTTACATTTAATCCATTTAGACAGCTGGGCACCTACTGAGGTACTTAGGGCCAGCTACCTCGCTCCAGGGTAGGCCAGGTTGGATATCTGGGATTCTACTGTGGAGTGTCCAGTGTTAATTCAACTCTAACAGTGTACATTTGAGTGCAAAAGGGAGAATTTGTACTCCGTTAGAGTTGTTTTAACACTGTGAATTTTACTGTTTAAACTGTGGAATTGCAAGCCCAGTTTCCTAATCCCTATGCTACACGGCAGAGCTGTGTCAATTACATATTTGTTTTGGATGCAAATACTTTTCTGTGCTCTACTGATCTTGCCTGGTGT
>NC_083760.1:7766326-7788826 GCF_963514075.1 Conger conger | reverse complement strand
GCCTGTCCTGTACCTGAGCCACTAATCTCCTCAGTGTGTGTGTCTGTGAGTGTGTGTGTGTTTCTGTGAGTGAGTACGTGTGTCTGTGTATGTATGTGTGTATGTGAGTGGGTTTGTGTGTGTGTGAGAGTGTGTGTGTATGTGTGTGTGAGTGTGTCTGTGTGTGTGTATGTCTTTGTGTCTGTGTGTCTGTTTGTGTGTGTGTGTGACTGTGTGCATGTCTGTATGTGTATGTCTGTGTGGCTGTGTGTGTGTGTGTGTGTGTGTGTGTGTGACTGTGTGTATGTCTCTGTGGCTGTGTGTGTGTGTGTGTTTGTCTACTCTCTTGAAGTATAAAGAGAGCAAAGAGCCTTTGGGGATAAATGTCCCTCACTATAAAATGTGTCGGTTTTTGAAACGGCTGCACCGTATACCTGTGTTTTGTACTGGGGGGAAATGTCTGAGTGGTTTTCTGTCTGTCATTTAGAGGTTCTACACAGTGTGATTAAATTAAGATTAAATTAAAGCGTAACTCAGTCCGTGACTTGTGGGGCTGGAACTCACGTCGTTCTGGGGAGCGGAGGGGTTGGAGGGAGAGTGGGGGGGCGCCGGCCGTCGGGGGAATTTTTCGGACGTCACGCGATGATTGGATTTTATTTTCCCGGGCGAACCACTTGGAGGTTTTCGAGGCCGACCACCTGCCCGGAGTGCTCCAATCATTTCTGCCGTATTAAGGCTCAATAGCAGCGATTCTGACAAAACGCTTCGCCAAACAAGCCAGATAAAGTGAAACGGCGACAAAAAACCACTGCCTTCCAAAAAAAACAACCCCTTAACGCGGGCCAAAGTAATAAAGGAGAGAGCCGAGAGCAAAGAGCTTTCCCCCCGCTATAACTGTCACAGCTGGTTTGCTGGCTCGGCCTGCGGAAAGAACGACTCTTCCCCGGGCCTGTAATTGAAGTGAAGCGACGGATGAACGCGCGCGCTACCGGGACGCCGGCGCGTCGGGGTGCCTCCGCGAGTGTCTCTGTGCCGTACCCCGTTACGAGGTCGCGCCGGGTCGCGATGAACGACGTCTTCCCGCGCGCGAAGTGCGGCGGGGGGAGAGGGACCGCTTGCGGGGAAACGCGGCTTTTTCGAGGAGAATCGAAGAGACGGGCGGCGAAAGCTCGTCTTTTTTTAAAGACGGGATGCTGAGACGCGACGCAGCGGAGAGCTTTTGTGGAGACGCTCATTTATATTGCCGCACACGAGCTGAGCTTTAGCGGAGGGTTAGCATAGTGTTAGCAGAGCATTAGCGGAGGGTTAGGATGACACTGTCGGAGCATTAGCGGAGGGTTAGCACAGCATTAGCAGAACATTAGCAGAAAGTTGTTAGCATGATGTTAGCAGAGTACTAGCGGCATATCATATTAGCACAGCAGAAGGTTAGCATTATGTTAGCAGAGCATTAGGAGAGGGTTAACAGAGTGGGAGAGGTGTGTTGAACATGGCAAGAAGGATACAACCACAACATAGAAAATTATGATATGTCTTGACCTTACAATCATGGAGGGATCAGTAAGATACACAATTAACCAAATTAGAGCTTATTTGCCCTTTGCATTTTGTAGAATTAGTCTTTTTTATTCCTAAACCTTTACGAATCACCCATATTCACAGAAAACGGATTATTTTGGGGAAGCTATTTCAGATTCGGAGAAACTTCTGTTTTTGTCGAACGAATCTTGTACCGCCATGCGCCGCCTAATTAGAATTTGTCAGACAGCGCTGATTAGGAAAAGCTCAGTTCAGCGCAGTCCTGCGATACCACGAAGTCACTGAAGTTTATTTCTCGCCTGCATGCCATTTATCAACATTTATCCCCAATCAAGAATCATTTACCACCTATTGATTTTCTTCCTACGGCAGGTACGAGGCGGGAAGGGGCCGCGGTGAGACTCGTTTACACGTTCGCCGCGTTCGCGGTTCCGAATGCGCTAGACCTCAAAGTGTCGGCGCTCTCCGTCACATTTGCATACGCCGCATGCATACGTCTGCGGGGGCCGAGGGCGATGTCTCTCGACGCTCGGCTCTGATATGACACCGCACACGGCTAGAACAGACCCAGGGGAGCCCTGGCATCCTATTTATTCTGACATTTTGGAATGAGGAATGGGGGGGGAAAAATCGTTTTTTTTTTTGTTTTTTTTTTACCCGCACCTTAAAATAGCAATAGCAAGGGCCTTCTGTTTATTTTTTATTTTTTCCGCCGCATTACAACAAGAGCTGTTACCTAAGATGAAGAATGTGCGGCTCGGGTTTTTCGGTTGCCATGGAGAAGGGTAGTTAACCGCCTGAGAGCTTTGCCCGGCAGGAGGTTCTAAAGAAATATTTGGGAAAACCCTTCCGCCCGGATGACTGTAAGTATTTACATATCAAGGAAATTCTCCCGGCACTTCTCCGTCAAACTGTGTAACCTCGTGGAGGAGTTTGAAGGGTGCTTTCGGTGTAGTGCGGGGCTCTTGTGGGAACGTGCCCGAGATGCCAAGCGGCCCTTGAACGTCCTTAAGGGGACGAGGCGCGCTGTTTCGCGAACCTGACTGTGGCGGCTCCGCTGACGTCCGTGGAAGAAAAGAGGTGTCAGGGTACGCTCGCCGCGTGGGCGTGGAAGTGCGGCCATTTCGCGGTGTCGTGGGAGGGAGCGGTTACGACTGAGAGCGGTCGTGCCGAGAGGGTGGGAGGTTGCAATGAGGCGTACTTCCATTACATAACCAGCTGAGACAGTCTCCGACAGTGCATACGGGCGATTCCACTGCAACTAACGTTACAGATGAGGGATATTTGAGAGGTAAAGTCCAATAAAGCTACACAATAGATACTGATGGGGTTATAACAATAATAATAATAATAGTAATTTGTTATTTAGCTTCTGCTTTTATCCAAAGTGACTTAGTTAATTGATTAGACTAAGCAGGGGACAATCCCCCTGGAGCAACGTGGGGTTAGGTGCCTTGCTGCACAACTGCTGGGCAAATATTATCACGGCTACCTTCCGGTAGCTTGAACCACCAACCTTCCGGGTTGCAGTCATATACCTTAGCCGTTAGGCTACAGGTTGCCCCCTGTTATTTCCTCCTGCTGGTTATGGAAGCATATACAGTCTCTGTTATGTAGCCGTATTGGACATAGTATATGTATGGGCAAGGCCGCCATATTATGTATAGGCGGCCTGTAGCGTAGTGGTTAAGGTGAATGACTGGGACATAGGTCGGTGGTTCTAATCCCAGTGTAGCCACAATAAGATCCGCACAGCCGTTGGGCCCTTGAGCAAGGCCCTTAACCCTGCTTTGCTCTAGGGGAGGATTGTCTCCTGCTTAGTCTAATCAACTGTATGTCGCTCTGGATAAGAGCGTCTGCTAAAAGCCAATAATGTAATGTAGTGTATAGGTATAGGCTGAAAAACACCCTGAATTCCTTTGGTGGGATGGAGAGAGCGGGCAGCCTGCTCCCTGTTGGGCTGCCTCTCCGTATGTTCAGCAGTGGGGGAGGCGGAGTGGAGAAGCTAATACGTCGTGCCGGGGCGGCTAGGTGGCTGATCCGTCCCCACAGCGCGGTCCCGCAGGCCCAGAAACACCGCGCCTCCCTGATCTCCGCCCCGGCCGCGGGGGGAAGAGACGCATCTCAACGCAACGGCCGATTCATCCGGAAGTGTCCCGGACGTCTCGCCACGGCACAGAACACGACTTCCCAAAAGCCTGGCAGATGTGCGGGTTCGGACGGACCAAGACACTGTAAATATGACCATCTGCCGGGTGTGTGTGCTCAGCGTCTCGAAGCAGTCTGGCCTTTGTTTCATTTCCCAAATACTTAGCAAATTGATTTTATTCCCCCCGAATAAAACCGAAAGTGTTTCCCTCGCGCCGAGTGGATAAATATGCTTTACGATGACATTATGGAAATGTTTTTTACCTGATTTTTTTTTTTGGCTTCGTCTTTATGTCATAAGAAAATGGCTGCTCTTCGTGACTTGTAATAGCAGTTAATTTAGCTTGCGACACAAATATGGATTTGAGCTTGGCAGTAGAGAGCAGGAGGGGGCGCAGCGCAGACAGGCAGGGCTCCCCGCTCCACAGGAGATGGCCGGGAGCCTGAGGTGTGGCCGTTAAACTGATGCGTACGAGTCTTTAACCCCAACCCTACCGGCTCCTGCCGTAACATTTCATCACGTTTATTTGACGAGGTCAATGCACCCAAGTGTTAAACGTGCCATCGTGAGCCAGCGAGGCTCATTTTTACCTCGCGGCTGCATGCTTTTGGACTGTGGGAGGAAACCCGGAGGAACCCGGAGTACCCGGAGGAAAACCACACGAACACAGGGAGAACATGCAACCTCCACACGGAGAGGATTCAGGCCGGCTGGGATTCGAACCCGACACCTTCTTCTTGCGATGCATTAGTGCCACTGTGTTTACTCTGTTCGAAATGACCAATGCACGCTAAAACCATTCTCTTGGAGCTCTTACCCTGGCTCAGTTCAAGAATGTTGCCCCTTAGTGATTTTTGCTTAGTGATAGGCGGCCTGTAGTGTAGTAGTTAAGGTGCTGGAATGCAATCAAAAATTACTAAAGGGCAACATTCACGCAAGGTTGGTGGTTCTAATCCCGGTGTAGCCACAATAAGATCTGGAGGGTCCTTGACGAAACCTAATCCCAGGCAAACACAAAGAGAACATGCATCTCCACACAGAGAGGATCTGGGTTGGCCAGTCCTCCAACTGGGGGACCATCTTCTTGTGTGGCATCAGTGCCAACCACTGACCCACCGTGCCACCAATTAAAAAAGTTCCATCTGTTCAAAATGGCCAACGCACGCTAAAATGATTCTCTCTGAGCCCTTACCCTGGCTCAGCTCGAGAACGTTGCCCCTTCGTGATTTTCGATTGCATTCCGGTAGATTTCCATCCAATCCCCGGACCCGACGTAGCTCAACCAGTGTCCACAAGGGCCGGGAACGTTCCCCGCCTTAGTGCCCCTCCTCAGGGCAGAGAGGGGCAGACGGCCCCGGACTGAATGGTAATCCGGGGGTTGTAATTGGCAGCAAAGTAAGAGCAAGAAGAAATGGCGTCCACATTAAGTGGACCTCTGACTGGAGCGGTGAAATTCTCCTCTTTTATCCGGTAGAATGAAGTGGAAAAACAAACCGAGGTTAACAGAGTGCATGGCTGGAGAAAGTGGGCTGAAATGTGGTGGAGAAATTTAATCAAAAGATTTAAAAGAGAGAGAGCGAGCCAGGCGGGGAGAAAGCGAGCACAGAGTTGGGCAGAGTGGGATTTGGTTATAATAAATATTTGAATGAATTTAAAATTACTTTCACCCATTGAAGTCTTTGCAGATGCATATCTTTACGTGCGATACATCATCGCGGTTTGTCTTTCTAAAATGACAAGGGCCTATAATGCTGTGACAACTCCCCAGGTAAACAGTCGCTCAGACGCACCAGACTTACTGCTTTTCTGATTTTACGCACAGTTCTGACTGCGTCGCGAGCAGAAAAACCGCACAGCAGCTGTTTCACTCCCTAATCCCCAGCAAGACCGCTTCGGTCTGCCAGCTCTGGTCGCCCTGTGGTTCCCTCACTATGAGCACCTGGCGGTCGAGCTGCACGTTCACGCCTGTTTTCCGTTCTGGTTCCTCAGCGGTGGAATGACTAACCAAAAAAAAAACAACAACAACGATGACTGTATTTTTGTTTAGAACAACCCTTCATGTGTATTTTACTAGTTATGCATTTGATGCTTTAACCTGTGGAAGAACCTATGCACTTTCGCTTTGGATTAAAAGCGTCTGCCAAATGACTGAAATGTAAAATGTAATGGGAATGAGATTCTCCAGTGTTGGCGTCCCGTGTCTCCAGACGCAGGGCCCCACAGCGCGGGTGTTTATGGGAATGAGATTCTCCAGACGCAGGGCTACACAGAGTGGGTGTTTATGGGAATGAGATTCTCCAGACGCAGGGCCACACAGCGCCCGGGTGTTTATGGGAATGAGATTCTCCAGACGCAGGGCCCCACAGCGCGCGGGTGTTTATGGGAATGAGATTCTCCAGACGCAGGGCCCCACAGGGCCCCACAGCGCGGGTGTTTATGGGAATGAGATTCTCCAGACGCAGGGCCCCACAGGGCCACACAGCGCGGGTGTTTATGGGGATGAGATTCTCCAGACGCAGGGCCCCACAGCGCGCGGGTGTTTATGGGGATGAGATTCTCCAGACGCAGGGCCCCACAGCGCGGGTGTTTATGGGAATGAGATTCTCCAGACGCAGGGCCCCACAGGGCCCCACAGCGCGGGTGTTTATGGGAATGAGATTCTCCAGACGCAGGGCCCCACAGGGCCCCACAGCGCGGGTGTTTATGGGAATGAGATTCTCCAGACGCAGGGCCCCACATGGCCACACAGCGCCCGGGTGTTTATGGGGATGAGATTCTCCAGGGATTACATTGAAGTACACTGGCGTGCTCTTATTTTCATCACAGGTACGAGGCCAGGAATAGCTGAGCGCACTTTCTGGGCATGTCCTAACCGGGGATGAGGTTTTGCTGGTGAATCCATAATGAGGATTCTGCCCCAAATCTGATATCCGCCTCGTCCCAAACGCCTATCACCCGTGACCTCAAACTTACCTTGTCTCTGACAGATCCCTAAAATTCCCCTCTGTTTGCATTTTGCACCTCAGCATTGCCAAGCACACTGCAGAAATATCTGTCTCAGCAAGCGTTTTGGTATTGTAATGAGACTTTAAATCAAGTTCTTCAATTTTTTTCCCTCACATAGAAAATATTATCTTGTTTTAGGTCACTGTTTGCTTGACAAGTGAAGTTTGTGAATGCATACCCCATTGCCAAATCTCTGAGATGAGTCAAACTCTCTCAACCTATTGACAATATGTTTGTCTTATTTAACAAGAATGCAATAGAAGTTAGAATTTAAGTCTAAATATTAGACTCAGATCCTTGCTGGGACTAGCTTATTCTTTGGTTCTCACAGTGCATGACCTCTGGGCTGATCAAATGGTAAATGGTTGGCATTTATATAGCGCCTTTATCCAAAGCGCTGTACAATTGATGCTTCGCATTCATCCATTCATATGCACACTCAAGGTGATTGGCTGCCATGCAAGGCCCCGACCAGCTCGTCAGGAGCATTTGAGGGTTAGGTGTCTCGCTCAGGGACACTTCGACACAGCCCGGGCGGGGGATCGAACCGACAACCCTCCGACTGCCAGACGACTGGTCTTACTGCCTGAGCCATGTCGCCCCACTTAAGCGTCTGCCTTATAGAGGCGATAATAACCGAAGTGATGCGTTTGTTCTCCATCCTCTGACTCTGCCCTCGCCTCTCTCCATCTGCACCAATCAGACGTGTTGTCTATCGCGTTGACGGGAGCGTGGTCCAATCAGCACACACCTCTCAGCCCTCTCCCCGCTGGTTGGACTCCGGACAACCAGCGGGGAGAGGGCTGAGAGGTGTGTGCTGATATGAATGGATGAATGTGAAGCATCAATTGTACAGCGCTTTGGATAAAGGCACTATATAAATGCCAACCATTTACCATTTGATCAGCCCAGAGGTACGGGTCTCAGTGTTGTCCAGACAGGGTACGGGTCTCAGTGTTGTCCAGGCAGCGTACGGGTCTCAGTGTTGTCCAGGCAGCGTACGGGTCTCAGTGTTGTCCAGGCAGCGTACGGGTCTCAGTGTTGTCCAGGCAGCATACGGGTCTCAGTGTTGTCCAGGCAGCGTACGGGTCTCAGTGTTGTCCAGACAGGGTACGGGTCTCAGTGTTGTCCAGGCAGCGTACGGGTCTCAGTGTTGTCCAGGCAGCGTACGGGTCTCAGTGTTGTCCAGACAGCGTACGGGTCTCAGTGTTGTCCAGGCAGCGTACGGGTCTCAGTGTTGTCCAGACAGCGTACGGGTCTCAGTGTTGTCCAGGCAGCGTACGGGTCTCAGTGTTGTCCAGGCAGCGTACGGGTCTCAGTGTTGTCCAGGCAGCGTACAGGTCTCAGTGTTGACCAGGCAGCGTACGGGTCTCAGTGTTGTCCAGGCAGCGTACGGGTCTCAGTGTTGACCAGGCAGCGTACGGGTCTCAGTGTTGTCCAGACAGGGTACAGGTCTCAGTGTTGACCAGGCAGCGTACGGGTCTCAGTGTTGACCAGACAGCATACGGGTCTCAGTGTTGACCAGGCAGCGTACGGGTCTCAGTGTTGACCAGGCAGCGTACGGGTCTCAGTGTTGTCCAGGCAGCATACGGGTCTCAGTGTTGTCCAGGCAGCGTACGGGTCTCAGTGTTGACCAGGCAGCGTACGGGTCTCAGTGTTGACCAGACAGCATACGGGTCTCAGTGTTGACCAGGCAGCGTACGGGTCTCAGTGTTGACCAGGCAGCGTACGGGTCTCAGTGTTGTCCAGGCAGCGTACGGGTCTCAGTGTTGTCCAGGCAGCGTACGGGTCTCAGTGTTGACCGGACAGCGTACGGGTCTCAGTGTTGACCAGGCAGCGTACGGGTCTCAGTGTTGTCCAGACAGCGTACGGGTCTCAGTGTTGTCCAGGCAGCGTACGGGTCTCAGTGTTGTCCAGGCAGCGTACGGGTCTCGGTGTTGTCCAGGCAGCGTACGGGTCTCGGTGTTGTCCAGGCAGCGTACGGGTCTCAGTGTTGACCAGGCAGCGTACGGGTCTCAGTGTTGTCCAGACAGCGTACGGGTCTCAGTGTTGTCCAGGCAGCATACGGGTCTCGGTGTTGTCCAGGCAGCGTACGGGTCTCAGTGTTGTCCAGACAGCGTACGGGTCTCAGTGTTGTCCAGGCAGCGTACGGGTCTTAAGTGTTGCCCAACCAGTGTACGGGTCTCAGTGTTGACCAGGCAGCGTACGGGTCTCAGTGTTGTCCAGGCAGCGTACGGGTCTCAGTGTTGACCAGGCAGCGTACGGGTCTTAAGTGTTGACCAGGCAGCATACGGGTCTCGGTGTTGTCCAGGCAGCGTACGGGTCTCAGTGTTGTCCAGACAGCGTACGGGTCTCAGTGTTGTCCAGACAGCGTACGGGTCTCAGTGTTGTCCAGACAGCGTACGGGTCTCAGTGTTGTCCAGGCAGCATACGGGTCTCGGTGTTGTCCAGGCAGCGTACGGGTCTCAGTGTTGACCAGGCAGCGTACGGGTCTCAGTGTTGTCCAGGCAGCATACGGGTCTCGGTGTTGTCCAGGCAGCGTACGGGTCTCAGTGTTGACCAGGCAGCGTACGGGTCTCAGTGTTGTCCAGACAGCGTACGGGTCTCAGTGTTGTCCAGGCAGCATACGGGTCTCGGTGTTGTCCAGGCAGCGTACGGGTCTCAGTGTTGACCAGGCAGCGTACGGGTCTCAGTGTTGTCCAGGCAGCGTACGGGTCTCAGTGTTGTCCAGACAGCGTACGGGTCTCAGTGTTGTCCAGGCAGCGTACGGGTCTTAAGTGTTGCCCAACCAGTGTACGGGTCTCAGTGTTGACCAGGCAGCGTACGGGTCTTAAGTGTTGACCAGGCAGCGTACGGGGTCTCAGTGTTGTCCAGGCAGCGTACGGGTCTCAGTGTTGTCCAGACAGCGTACGGGTCTCAGTGTTGTCCAGGCAGCGTACGGGTCTTAAGTGTTGTCCAGGCAGCGTACGGGTCTCAGTGTTGTCCAGGCAGCGTACAGGTCTCAGTGTTGTCCAGACAGCGTACGGGTCTCAGTGTTGTCCAGGCAGCGTACGGGTCTCAGTGTTGTCCAGACAGCGTACGGGTCTCAGTGTTGTCCAGACAGCGTACGGGTCTCAGTGTTGTCCAGACAGCGTACGGGTCTCAGTGTTGTCCAGGCAGCGTACGGGTCTCAGTGTTGTCCAGACAGCGTACGGGTCTCAGTGTTGCCCAACCAGTGTACGGGTCTCAGTGTTGACCAGACAGCGTACGGGTCTCAGTGTTGTCCAGACAGCGTACGGGTCTCTGGGATGTCTGATCTGCGCGGCTGCCAGGGGGCTCAGCAGAAACCTCCACACACAGATCTGTCTGAGAAAGCCGGAGGTGAAAGAACACTCTGTTGATATTATCAGGACTGTTACAGTGCTGGAGGTGGAAAAGGTCCAAGTGCATTGCTGCTGCTCTTGTTTTTGTTGTTTCATTTTGAATAATTACCCGATGGACATTGTTAATACGTTGGTTTTCTTTCGAGGTAATTGTTTATTGTTGGTTCATTGTTGCACTAGTATACTGATCTGGAGTAACTTCTTCTCTCTCCTCTTCTATTACCGCACACATTATGGAGTAACTACTTCAGCTACGCTAGGATAGCACAGCGAGGACACAGAGCAGGTTTATATTATCCCGGCACACTTCGGGAACCAGGAAACTGACGCTGTACGGGTGAGCGGCAGCCTAATAGAGGAAGGCCGTTCAGCTGGAGGCACGCACACCGCGCAGGCAGTGGGAGGGAGTTCTGGAGGGTGGAGGACCAAGCGTCAGCGCATCCGACCCGTGAAGAACCGATTATGCTCGATCTGCAGAACTGCACGTGCAATTATATGCATGCAATGCTACAGACGTACGGTGTTTAGACACAGTCCTGCATAAGCAGCCTCACAGGTATTACTACACAATACACCACAATGTGCACTGTACTGCAAACTAGTGATACTTTAATACACACGTACATTGTATTAAAGTATTAAACATATTGTACAGGACTAGTATACATGGCTATGTATTACACAGTGCAAGGCAGTTGTGCTATAAACTCTACACTCCCTACAGCAGATCCACTTGAGCATCTTCCTACCAGCTTCAGATTTAATCGCAAAATTATGCAAAATACTCCAACAAATTGTTGAAACTGTGTCAACAGTTAGCCACCCCTCCCAGTGGACGACGTGTCAGGAGTTCCCCCAGCAGTTCCCAACATCTTCATGCTGGTGCTAATTTGTGCACATACATCACCGTAACAAAATGGCTGCCGCGCTCCGTGGTTTTAGCGCCCGGATCACATCACATCACATGCGGTTCGCATTAGCAGCAACCCAAGCCTGGCTCGAGGGGATAATTGAATTATAATTTGAATTGTGAGTCAAATTAACGCAGCACTGCCTTTTTTTTTCTCTTTCTTCCCGCGCCTACAGCTAACGGGGAGTTCCCGCCTGTGGTTACCATCCAGAACGTCAGGACGACCACCCCGGCCCAGAGAAATCCGAGCGAAACCAAAGTCGCGGCACCGGAGATAACAGATCACTGTAAGTGACTCATCTCTTACACAGTGCTCGGCAGTTGTGCTATAAACTGGCTTCTCTCTCTGCTAGAGGGTTACATCTAACGCGTTTCAGATGTACGCACACACATCGCACGCAGAGATACACACTACACATACGCACACGCACACACACACGCACACACACACACACAGCGCAACAAAGGTAAGGAGAGCTGAGCGATGGTAGTCTCACTCTATATTATATCAGAAATAGAAAAGCAAAAATTATACTAATCAATGTAATTTTCTGTTCTAATGGCTTGTCCCAGTGGCTCCATTCTGCTAATATTTAATGTGTGATAATGGAATGTGATACAGTGCTCTGTAGTGTGTACGGTCACACGAAGGTACGGTTCCCTTTGAGGACCATTTTTGTGTGATTTAGGCTAATGTCTCTTTTGTAGAACAGAGTCAGCTCCCGGATCCATTTTGCTGTTTAATAAGCAGTGTTTTTAATGATAATTGTCAGGCACAATGCTTTTACTGATTAATGCTTTAATCTTTACTGTTGTTGCTGAGCTCCATGCCTATTTAATGCTTTATTTTTTATTTTTTTTATTGTATGAATGGGGTCGCCAACCTCTGCATTCATATATCAGTGTCTTGTTTCAAATTGTAGTGTGCGATACGTTATTTCCATTAGCCGCAGTATAATTATGAGTACGGTACGGTGCAGTTATGTTTTACGAGGTGAATTTCATTCAGGAAGGTTCTGGAAAGCCTCTCTCTCACACACTCTCGATGTAAATGGTAAATGGTTTGGTATTTTTATTGATACGTTATCCAAAGCGCTGCACAATTGATGCTTCTCATTCAACCATTCATACACACACTCGCACACCGACGGTGATTGGCTGCCGTGCAAGGCACCGACCAGCTCGTCAGGAGCATTTGGGGGTTTTAGGTGTCTTGCTCAGGGACACTTCGACGCACCGAATCGAATTGTCAACGTTGCCTCCGACTGCCAGACGACCGCTCATACCTCCTGAGTTAATGTCGCCCCTGATGTCACGAATGAGTCTTCTGCTTCCACCGCAGTGAAGTCACGTCAGTCACAAATGCGGTAATGGGATCAATTTTACATATCTTCACAGATCTTTCCGCGTAATTTGCATCACAATGACACCTGTTATGGCCCCGTTGTGGAGCTAATTGATGAAACACATGGCGAAATCCTCCTCTCAAAGCAAATCAGGCTGAACGGAACTGAACGTTATTTTCCCCAAATATAAATCGACAAGGTTATCTGTCTGGACCTGTCTCTTTTGTGTAATCCACGCTGACACTTAGAATGCGATGTGGCATGATGGTTCGGGGACTGCAGCTCCAAGGTTAGAGGCTTGTTTTTCCAGGTGGAGGCGCTGCTGTTGTACCCTTGAGCGTATCAGTTAAGCTGTGTTTTAGCATTGTAATGAGACTTCATTATCTTGCTTTTATCTCTCACAAAGAAAATATTTGCTTGTTGTTAGTTACTGTTTCCTTAACAATTGAAATTCTCTCACCCCATTGCCAAATCTTGAAATGAGTCAAACTGGCTCAACTCATTGGCAATATCTGTTGTCGTCTGTGCCTAAGTCGAAATATAAGACTAAAAACAGTTGTTGAGATTGTACTGCACAATGTCTGCCTTGTGTTTAGCGTTTGTCCCCATTTATACATATAAATGGATATAAATTTCCAGTCTGGCCCTTCGTCTCTGACCTCTCTCATTAACAATGTGTTTTTGCCCATAAAATTGCTGCTCACTGGATGTTTTTTGTTTTTTGCACCGTTCTCTGCAAGCTAGAGACTGAGATACTCAAACCACGCTCTCTGGCAACAATCATTCCACGGTCAGAGTCACTTTTCACATTTCACATTTCTTCCTCATTCGGTCTGAGCAACACCTGAACCTCTTGACCCATGTCTGCCTGCTTTTATGCATTTAGCTGCTGCCACATAATTTGCTGATTAAATATTTGCAAGCTGGTGTACAGGTCTACCTAATAAAGTGCTCAGTGAGTGTATGTAATCAATGCAATTAGCTCCAGAGGGTCTGCAAAATGCCTATATGATATTAAAGACAGAAGGCCTACCTACTCTCTGCCCACTTCACCCAGAGGTATTCTAGTTTCATTCATTACATCCCTTTTTGACAGACGTCTAGATCAATTGAACAAAAATATGGTATTGACAGGTTTTAAATTTCACTTTTGATGGTGCTTATAAACTCACATAGCCAAATGGTCTGGCCCACAAGGAAGACTGGCAGCAGCCATCCGTAGTTTCAAAGTCAGACCTACAGAACTACAGAAAGTAGGCCACCTACCAGAATCTTCAGGTCACTGCTGTGTAGGTTTCCTGCTGTAAAATCCAGCTATGGCCAACTTGAAATTACCAGCTACCAGCTGTTTCAAAACACAGCTTGAGCTGGTCAAACCATGTTGAGTATGGAGTCGGCCTGAAGTGGTCGACCAGCTGCCAGCTGTTTCAAACCCTTTTTTCAGTGGGGTTTGCTTTAAATGTACTTGTGTATTTAAGAATTCATCAGACACTTTTATCCAGAGCGACTTACAAAATTGCACAAAGTCAATGCCAAGTCATCAGTAACACAACTGATAGGACGTATCGGTATATAAACGTACAACAGTAAAATAAATGCCATAGACAATACACAAGGAATATTGCTAATGTAGCGGTTTACATAATGCGTTGGTTTACGTTGGAGAACGGGTTTGAGGACATGGATTTATATGGACTGTTGATGGGGTTAAATAGCCAGTAATAAATGTCCTGTGTTCAGGGTCATTTCCTGAAACAGGAAATAAACAGGTGGGTTTTCTGTCCGTAATGGAAGACGTTGACTTGTGAGTCACGTTCTTCTTGCCACCACTTTTTCTTCCCACCGAGGAGTTTTCATTTTATTTTTATACCTCACATTGCAGGCCTCTGGTTTGCCTAATTTTCCATTTGTTATTCTGTTAAGGCACTTTGTGGCAGTTCTCTCTAAAAAGGTCTATACGAATAAAATGCGTTTGATTTTGATTTGGCTCGCGAGTCCTGTTCCGGTGTTTAAGACTGGAGTGCGGCAGGAGACTGAGTCATGGCCAGGCGGAGGAGGGGTAAACAGAGAGGGATTTAATGGAGAACGAGAGAAAATGCCGCATTCTCTCTCTCTCCCTCTCACTCTCACTCTCCCTCTCTCTCTCTCCCCCTCTCTCTCCGCATACATTAATAAAACAGAGCTAGTCTGTCAGCCTGTTTTTGCTGAACAAGGCTTTTAATATGTGCAATGTTTTAGGGAGAAAGGGAAAGATAAAACACACGGTATGCTAATATACACCGGCGCTCTCGAAAAACCCCCGTTCCTCAAGTCTCGCTTTCAGATAAAACAAAACGTGGATTGAGTCTCGCGGCTTTCGGAGAGGACACGGACAGTAAACCCGTGGCGGCGCGGGTAGAGAAATGACTTTCGGATTTTTGTGCGGCGGCATAAATCAGCTCTCGTTTGCTCACGCCCGCACAGGCACTCCAGCCGATGTTCGGGACATTCCAGCCCGCGCTCTGTCTCGCTCTCCCTCATCAGTTTGGATTAGCGGCTAATGCGCTGCTTAGTGTAAATTGCTGTGAGCGGGGCAGGGGGGAGAGCCCCGCCCGCACTTGCGCGGCGCTTGGGCCGTTGTTTTCCCCTTCTTGTTGGGGCGGTGATTGAATATGCGTTTGCGCCGCCCCAGTCTGTTGGTGAGCGTGAGTGGCGGTTTATTAGCTCTCCCGCTGGAGGAGACAGGGAGAGCGATCACTGCGCGCGGGGCTGGAGGTCTCTCTCACGCACTTTCAATTACAGCGCCCCCTCCCCCGCCCCGCGTGCGCCCCCCTCTCTCACCCCCGCGCGCCCCCCTCTCTCACCCCTGCGCTAACGCAGGCACTCCCCCGCAGGGCGCCGGGATTGTCGCATTCATTCGTTTCTGGTTCTGACAGCGGCCGCGTTCGCCGCGGCGTTTCTCGTTCCCGCTCGTAGCGCGTCGTCAGGACGACGGCGGCGGTAACGGGCGAACGGGAACGCCACTCCGTCTGCCCCCCGCTCTGTCTGCCCCCGCTCTGTCTGCCCCCCGCTCTGTCTGCCCCCGCTCTGTCTGCCCCCCCGTTCTGTCTGCCCTGGCTCTGTCTGCCCTGGCTCTGTCTGCCCTGGCTCTGTCTGCCCCCGCTCTGTCTGCCCCGGCGGTCTGCCCCCGCTCTGTCTGCCCCCGCTCTGTCTGCCCTGGCTCTGTCTGCCCTGGCTCTGTCTGCCCCCGCTCTGTCTGCCCCGGCGGTCTGCCCCCGCTCTGTCTGCCCCGCTCTGTCTGCCCCCCGCTCTGTCTGCCCCCCGCTGTCTGCCCCCGCTCTGTCTGCCCCCGCTCTGTCTGCCCCCGCTCTGTCTGCCCCCCGCTGTCTGCCCCCGCTCTGTCTGCCCCCGCTCTGTCTGCCCCCGCTCTGTCTGCCCTGGCTCTGTCTGCCCCCGCTCTGTCTGCCCCGGCGGTCTGCCCCCGCTCTGTCTGCCCCGCTCTGTCTGCCCCGCTCTGTCTGCCCCCCGCTCTGTCTGCCCCCCGCTGTCTGCCCCCGCTCTGTCTGCCCCCGCTCTGTCTGCCCCCGCTCTGTCTGCCCCCCGCTGTCTGCCCCCGCTCTGTCTGCCCCCGCTCTGTCTGCCCCCCCTTTCTGTCTGCCCCCGCTCTGTCTGCCCCCCCTTTCTGTCTGCCCCCGCTCTGTCTGCCCTGGCTCTATCTGCCCCCGCTCTGTCTGCCCTGGCTCTATCTGCCCCCGCTCTGTCTGCCCCCGCTCTATCTGCCCCCGCTCTGTCTGCCCCCCGCTCTGTCTGTCCGGTGCAGGTGCTACAGGTGTGTAAAACTGTAGACCAAGCCAGCTATATACACTCGGTGAGCACTTCATTAGGTACCCGTTAGACTTATTTTCTAGACCTATTAAGTCTTCTGCTGTTGGTGTACAGGTGTACCTAATGAAGTGGTCAGTGATATAATATAATGAATTTGTACCTTTTTTTTGCTCGGAGAACATCACTGTACTCTCAGAGTACATTTGGATCCTTGAAGGACAGAAATGTACTTCCACTGTCACTGTATTTCTGCAGGGACTGCTTCTGTGTTCCGGGGACTTAGGGCTGAAGGACTCTCTTGAATTCAGCTTCTGGATACCAGCCCCTCGGCAACTTTTAATACACGGTGACACATGAATGTGGGCTCGGATCACTTTGTTCCCCATTACAGCGCAGCTGACTCACCATTTGGCCTTCTCCTAAAACTGCCAGAAAGTGCTAATGCTGGGGTGGTACCTGATAGGTGCATGGCAATATCGCCAGCAATATGTCATTTGTACCTTTTTTGCTTGGAAAACATACTCAGTTGAGAAAATCATGGTACATTCAGGGTACATTTGGGAAATGTGATCCTTGAAGAATAAAAATGTACCTCCTCTGTCACTTTATTTCTGAGAGTGTAACCTTTACCTGTGGAACTCTGTCTACTCCTATCATAATGGAATGAATTGGCAATTCATTGACATTAGAGACTGTCAGTTCTTGCAAAACAATACATGGGGCTGTATACAATGCAGCTTTCAATATTCATGTATCATTCTTTTTTTCTTTTTTTTTTACAAGACAATTGAAATATTTATAATACATTACAATATATTCCATATCCCTAAGGATCTGTACTGGGGCTTGTGTAGTGTAATGTTAATGTGCCAATGTGTAGAACTTGTTTCAAGCACGTACTGTATTTGACATTTACAACCCAAGTACAATTTTAATTAAAAGATATCTGTGATATAAAGAGTGAAACCGTCCTGTACATATAAAAGTTATTACTTTAAACTTTATTACTTAAGCTATGTGGGTTTTTTATTTTTTTGCCCTTTTTCAGTACTTTCATTTAGAATTACTGCTTCATTTCATCACCGTCAAATTAGTGTAATTGCATATGAAAAATATAGCACTGTCCAGTTACTTTCTTTGATGAGGCTGTGGTTAAATAGTTCCTGTTTCAGTTAGCTGAGGGTGACCTGTGCAGTTTCTCTGCACTGACGCGCATCTCCCTCCCGTTAGGAGCGTTTGTTGAATCCGATGTGGCACGCTCGTACGAGCCCCTCGATAAATTCACAATAAGAATACAGTAATGTTCTTGTAAGAGGCCTGTTGTCTTTAGTATTCCTGGTATTTCCCAGAACACACTCATTAGCATTCCTGCCGTTCCCGGGAACATGCTCGTTAGCATTCCTGCCGTTCCCGGGAATATGCTCTTTAACATTCCTGGTGTTCCCAGGAATACGCTCATTAACATTCCTGGTGTTCCCAGGAATACGCTCATTAACATTCCTGGTGTTCCCAGGAATACGCTCATTAACATTCCTGCCACTTTTGGGGAACCGGGCCTTTATCCTCCTCACTGCGCACTGAGCCTCCAATCCAGTCGTCAACCTGGAGAGGGCCGCCGCCAAACCCGCCCCCCCGCCCCCCCTTTTTTATTCAATTAACAGGACTTCACACAGTTTGCCTCATACTCAGGATTCCATCACCAGGAACTCACACCTCACTAAGCTTCATGCAGACTCTTAAGGAAGGCGCTCTGTGGAGAGAGCCGTCGTTATGGTAACCTTAAGCAACGTCTCATCTCCTCGCTTCGATGCGTCCGGGTCAGTTTTAGAATGTCGCAGACCGCGAGTTTCACAGAGCTGCCATTTTGCGGCTTGTCACATCGCACGTCTCGGGGCCGGACCGGACTTTACAAAGTCGCTGCGCATTGGCGCAGTTCAGCGCCGGGGACATTCGGCCGGAGCTCAACGGCTTCCTTCGAGCCCGGCGGGCAGCACCGCATCGCTCCGCCGGGAAAGCACCAGCCTGCAGCGCTGCTCAGTCACCGGCCCCGCATCGAACTTCCCGGAACTCCCGTTTCAGATCCCGGCAAGCTCGTGAGACTGGAACCCGCGGAGGCCAGGGGGAAAACGAAAGCCCACCGTGACAAACGTCCCATCGGGCACCTCCCCCCGCTCGCCGTTGATCATTAGGTCCCCACTCCGCTACCCCAACCCGCCGAACGGATTCCGATCCCCGTTTCCCGCAAAGCCGCTGTCAGTCACCGCGCCCGGAAGGACAGGGATCACAGTGCGACGCGGTCAGCCGACGGTGAGGAGGGATGCGGCCCGTTTCAGTCCTGCCCCTCGCTGTTTTGTACAAACACATCTGTCGCGCAAAGTCCCTGTGGCCCCAGTTCTGTCCCTGTGGCCCCAGTTCTGCCCCCAGTTCTGACCCTTGACCCTACATCGCCGGGGGTACTGTATCACTGGGTACTGTAGCCAAACATTACATTATATTACATTATTGGCGTTTGGCAGACGCTCTTATCCAGAGCGACGTACAGTTGATTAGACTAAGCAGGAGACAATCCTCCCCTGGAGCAATGCAGGGTTAAGGGTCTTGCTCAAGGGCCCAACGGCTGTGCTGATATTATTGTGGCTACAGCAGGGATCGAACCACCGACCTTGCGTGTCCCAGTCATGCGCCTTAACCACTACGCTGCAGGCTGCCCAAATAGCCTGCGTTACAGTCAGTCCAACACCTTCAAGACCTCATACTGGAGACGGTGACACCAAGGAGCTGAAGGAAAAATGTGAAAGAAATAAAAGCTGGTTTGACAAGAAACGCAGTGACGGTTTATTTTTGTTCGGGTGACTGTTTATTTATGTTGTTGTTTTGCAAACTTAAGGTGCTCTCTGCAATAAGGTTAAAGCTCTCGGTGTAGAAATACACTTCTTCTGCTGGTGCGTGCACACTTTCCCGTATCCAAAGATGTTTTCCCAAGAACGATTTCATTCATCCATATGTAGACTGTTCTTTTGGAAAATGGGGAGGGATGTAGTATATTTGGGTTATGCCTTTAATGCTACTGATGCCTTATGGACGTACCCTATGTCCGCAGGGTCAACACTGACCCCCCACCAGGCTACCTGTGATACAGCATTGTATTGTAAAACCTAAAATAATATTTTCCATGAAGAAACAACCAGCAATGTAGATTTTCCTATTTTGCAGTCCAGAGACACTGTACTTATTCAGTCTAGACTACTTGATTTTCTACAAAATACACATCATCTTTTTTCCCTGTAATAGATTTGTGGCACTTAACTTTAATTATGACTTCTGATTTAATGACTGCGGGGTTAAAAAACGACTCAAGAGATGTCTGTACCCTGATGGTGTGCCGCTTTGATAAATGTATGAAAATGGGCAATGCTTGACTTTTTCTAATGGCAGAGTCACTCCAGGAAAAGTAATCAAATTTCATGCTCAGAAAAAGTAATTTTGGGGTTTTTAGTGCTACTTAACTCATTTATTTGCATCAGTCCTGTGAATTTTGTCTCAGAATATGCACACTAACAGAAGTGTCTGGAGTGTAAACTGTACACTCTCGGACATAAAGGTACGAAAAGTGCATAAAAAGGTTGTTTCTGGGGCGGTACCCAATAGGTGCATAAAAGCGTACCCCTAACCAGCGATATATAACTAATTTATACCTTTTTTGCTTGGAAAACATACTGATTTGTACCCAAAGAGAACATCCCTTCAGGGTACGTTGGGGAAATTTGAAGAGCAGAAATATACCTCCACTGTCACTGTATTTCTGAGAGTGTCGGGTTGTGGGAGGAAGGGGAGGGGGGTGATTTGTGTCCCTCTCCCCTCTCCGTGTTATTGGACCGGCTCCGTTCCCCCGGGCGCACATCTTAATGAAAAATGGAGGCAGATTTATGGCGTCTCTCAGGACAGATGTATTGTTTAGTCAGTTAAGTGCAGAAAGGCTCATTCAGAAGGGCGGGCGGTCGGGCGGGGGAATGGACTCCAGTCAATCGCACAGCAGTCAGGCAAATGAGATCAGCCTCGCGAGGGGGCAGGGGGGGGGGATACCTCACAGGGGGGGTGTGTGTGCAGGTCTGTGTGGGGTAGTGGGCCCGGGACGGAGGGGGGAGGGAGGGAGAGGAGGAGGAGGTCGAGGGGGAAGGAGAAGGAGAGTGGAGGAGAACGCACTCTCTCGGCGTTCTGACAGTGATGGATCCCCCCCGCGCGCCCGAACGTCACGCCGTGTGACGCACCCCTGTCCCGCGCCCCTGTCCCGCGCTCCGTAGGCTGCACGTCCCGCCCGTGACGGAGGGAGCCGGGGGAGAAATGTCCTTGCTGTCCCGTTCCCCCGGCCACTGCGTTTTCGGGGGGCGGGGTTATTGATCGCCCCGGGAAATGACATCATAAAGCAGGCGGATTTATGGGGGAGACCTGTAGACTGGGGAAGTGGAGTGAAAAGCATGTGTGTGTGTGTGTGTGGGGGGGGGGTCGAGTGTGTGTCTACCTCATGCCAGATGAACAGGGACTGAGAGAGCTTTATGGCCTGCTTTATCATACAGGTGCGAACATCCCGACTTCAGAATCAATTCTCCCATTTGTTTCCCACAAGGCGCCACGGCTCAATTTGGGAGGGGTGGGGGGGGGGGGGGTGATTTAAGTGCAAGCTTTGGGGGATGGCTCCCTTGTTTGCAGGCTAAGTGGCTTTAAAATAGCAACCACACAGGGGGCTGATGGGTCGTGGGGAGGTAGTGAGCGAGTCCCTGCTGTAATATCCAGCTATGCCAGCTTGACCAGCCTGAAGAGTGAGCTGGTCAAGCTGGTCATAATCTGGCCTAGCTGGGCATGAGCTGGTCAACCAGCTAGTGCTGGTAATTTGTTTGAGCTGGCAGAACAAATTTCCCAAATGTACAAATCTGTTTTCCAAGAAAATGAAGGTGCAAATTATATCCACTCACATCCACTGGCCCCTTCTCCTCTGACCTCTCTCATTAACCAGGTGTATCTTCCTGCAGAACTGCAGCTCACTGGACTGTGAACTCTAGAGAATGTTGTGCGTGAAAATCCCAGGAGATCAGCAGTTTCTGAGATACTCAAACCACCCTGTTAATCATTCCGTGGTCAAAGTCACTTCCCCATTTCTTTCCCATTCTGACAATTGGTCTGAACAACAGTTGAATCTCTTTACCACATCTGCATGCTTTTATGCATTTAGTTGTTGCCACATGACTGGCTGATTAAATATTTGCATTAACAACCTGGGGTACAGGTCTACCTAATAACGTGGCTCACTGAGTGTATATCTCATGTACCCGTGCACGCACGTGTACCTGTAGGGTGCCGCCCCTGGCACTCCCTTCATCTCTGAGCGTGCTGAGCAGCCCCTCGTTTGCAGGCTAAGTGCCTTTAAATCGCCTCCCCCGCAGGGGGCTGATGGGAAGGGGGAGGTAGAGGGCGAGCTGGCGTCCGTGTTCAGCCGAAGCCCAGCCGAGCGTGCGGGATCCGCCCGGCGTTCCGGCAGAGGAAGCTTCTGGAACGCCGCCGTTCCCCCCGTCTGACCTTCCGCGTCCGGATCGATTACGGAAAATCAGGAATTTAACGCCCGCGTCGTCCGGCGAATTCCGCTCAGCCGCGTTCGCCCTGACAGCTAATCTCCTCGTAATTGAGCCAACGAGGAAGCTGGGTCGCCCGGCCGGGGTCGGGAATGCCGCGCGTGTCGGGAACGGTGTGCCGGATATAGGGAAGTTTGCCGCAGTCGGCCGCGGCTGACTTAAACGGCGTTGGTTATGTGCAGTGAATTACTGCTCTGAATGCTTCATTTAAACAGGAGTAGGTTACCTGCTGAGTGCGGGGAACGTTATCCTTTAAAGTTATGCCATGAATTTATATTCCAATTTGCATTCAGGAGCCAAGGCAAGAGGAACCGAACCGTGGATTAAATTAGTTTTTGGCGAGCCGTAGACCAGACAGCCCTGCTGTACTGAGAGGCAAAAGTCTGTGTTTGCGTGTTGATGGCTATGAATATCAACCAATGGTATTCATTTTTTGATGCCCTTCCACTTGTTCTTCCATTTTGTTCCTGCCCTGTCAGGCCAATCAGCCCTTCATTAGCGCCACCTACAGGCTCAGACTCTCAACCTCAAAAGATTAATCAGTGAAAAACACTTGCGGTATGCATACTGTTTATTTTTGGCTTTGTGTGTCGAGCCAGCTCCGTTTATTTTGCCTCGCCGTGCGGGGCAGGGTCCTGGTTTTCGATACCGGACCGAGGGGCCTTAACAGAATGAGAGAGTCCCAGTCTGTGGACTTACACTGCAGTCCGTAAGTATTTGGACAGTTGTACAGTTTCGGCTACTTTGGGTCTATACGCTATCATAGCAACATCAGAGAAGC
>NC_083760.1:7756326-7761326 GCF_963514075.1 Conger conger | reverse complement strand
TAATGAGAAGAAAACATGCCTTTTCCGTCGCCATTTTGTCTGATTTAATCTCCGTTCAATAAACGGTGAATGGTTGGCATTTATGTAGCGCCTTTATCCAAAGCGCTGTGCAATTGATGCTTCTCATTAACCCGTTCACACACGCGCGCGCACACGCTCACACACCGACGGCGATTGGCTGCCACGCGAGGCGCCAACGAGCTCGTCAGGAGCATTTGGGGGTTAGGTGTCTTGCTCAGGGACACTTCGACACAGCCAGAGCGGAATCGAACCGGCAACCCTCTGACTGCCAGACGACTGCTCTTACCGCCCGGGCCAATGTCTTTAATGATCTGGCGGGTCAGGCTTCAGGCTCAGGGTTGTGGTTGTGGTTGTGGTTGTGGTTGTGGTTGTGGTTGTGGCGGTTGTGAGGGTTGTCAGGACCGAAGGACTCTTTGTCCCCCGTTGACTCTCTTCATTTCCCTGGTCCACACCCCCTGTTCCGACACGGCTGACTTTCACAGCACAAAAGAACAGTTGGAAAGGCGTGGAGGCCAAAATAGAAACAGTTTTCGGGATTAATTGAGCGTTTGCATGAAGCCAGTAGAGTGCCGGCCTGATTTAAATACAGAAGGAGCTGGCCAGAAACTGAGCTACTGTGTGTGTGTCTGTGTGTGGAGTGTGTGTGTGTGTGTGTGTGTGTGTCTGTGTGTGTCTGTGTCTGTGGTGTGTGTGTGTGGTGTGTGAACACATTTAGTTTAGAATGCGTGTGTGGTGTGTGTTTGTGTTTGTGTGTGTGTGAGTCTGTGTGTGTGGTGTGTGTTTGTGTGTTTGTGCTTGTGTGTGTGTGAGTGTGGTGTGTGCTTCTGTGTGTAAATGCATATGGAGTTTAGTTTTGAATGTGGTTTAGTTTGGAGTATGGAGTTTAGTTTTGAATGTGGTTTAGTTTGGAGTATGGAGTTTAGTTTTGAATGTGGTTTAGTTTGGAGTATGGAGTTTAGTTTTGAATGTGGTTTAGTTTGGAGTATGGAGTTTAGTTTTGAATGTGGTTTAGTTTGGAGTATGGAGTTTAGTTTTTAATGTGGTGTAGTTTGGAGTATGGAGTTTAGTTTTGAATGTGGTTTAGTTTGGAGTATGTACTTTAGTTTTGAATGTGGTGTAGTTTGGAGTATGTACTTTAGTTTTGAATGTGATGTAGTTTGGAGTATGGAGTTTCGTTTTGAATGTGGTGTAGTTTGGAGTATGTACTTTAGTTTTGAATGTGATGTAGTTTGGAGTATGGAGTTTCGTTTTGAATGTGGTGTAGTTTGGAGTATGTACTTTAGTTTTGAATGCATCTGTCTTGCAGGTGGGGGCGGGGGCTGGAACGACACTAATCTGGTGCCTCGAGGGGGCAGACCTCTGGTGCTGGGGGGCCAGGGGGGGCAGTCCTGTCCCTACGGCTGGCCAACCAGAGGGGGCTTCGGTGGAGGGGGCGGAGCCTGTTCGTCAGGCGGGGGAGGTGGGGGTTACAGAGGTAGGTCAGAGCTGTCATGGTAACGGTGTTCTATGTCAGTCTCATAAGCGTAAAGGGCATCTGAACTACACATCTGAAAGCACACACGCACGCCTCTCCGTGTCTTTCCTCTGCTTCACTTCACACCTGTCAGCTCCTGTTTGTGTGGTGTCCTTTCGATTACCAGCCAGTTTACACGTCAGAAACACGTTTTGTGGTCCTACCAATGACTTAAATTATGAAACACACAGCAAACAGCATGGGGGTCTGTTCCACAAAGCGGGATTACTGCGTTAACTGCGCAAGGTAAACCCGGAACTGCTATTTTTACTTCAGTATATATTCCAGATTTAGCTGGGGTCCGAGTTTTACTGCAGTTATCCGGCTAACTCAGTAATCCTGCTTGTTGGAGTATTTCATGAAGCAGGATTACGGAGTAAACTGGATAACTGCACTGAGTAAAACCGTAGATTCTAGATTCGGGTCGGATCCGGGTTTTACACGGTGCAGTTTTCCGGCTTTGTGGAACGGACTCCGTGAGCTGAATTTCGGAAGCCCGCTCCATCCGCATTGCGTGCTTCCCGAGCGCGTTCCCGTTCGGCGGCTGAAATTCCCCGTGTCGGCCCGCAGGTGGCAGCACGCCGGCGGAAAACGACCCCCGGAAAGACGGGAAGGACGGGTCTTCCTTCATCAGCCCGGACGGCGTGACCTTCATCGAGCCCCTGAAAGGTAGCTCATAGCGCGTCGAGCGGAAAGCTGTGCCTGAAAAGGTTCAAATGCCGGTCGCTGGAGTGTGCATTACTGTACTGTACATTTGTAAAATTTCTTCCTTGAAGAACAAACGTGTACCTCCACTGTCACTTTATTTCTGAGAGTGTATTATCTTCTTTGCCCGCACGGATAGTCTGTGGTAATTCTGCCCTCCCTCCCCTCTTCTCTTTCTTCTCTTCCTCCCTCCCTCCCTCCCTCCTCTCTTCATCCCCTCCATCGATGCATCCATCACTCCCTCTCTCCCTCCCTCTCACCATCCCTCCATCCCACCCTCTGCCTCTCTCTACACCACCCTCTCCCTCTCTCTATCCCACCCTCTCTCTCTCTCTATCCCACCCTCTCTCATCCATTCCTCCATCCCTCTCTCTCATCCATCCCCCATCCATCCATCCCTCCCTCCATCTCTCCCTCCCTCCCTCCATCTCTCCGTCCCTCCTCAGGCATGGAGAGCCACGGGGAGGTGATCATCGCCCCGGCTCAGAACTGCAGTCACTGTGAGTCGGGGGAATGTCACGACGCGGGGGAGGGGCCGACCTGTCTCTGCTACGACGACCTGGTCCTGGACAAGGACGGCATGTCCTGCATCAACCACACAGGTAAATGGTGAATGGTGAATGGTTGGCATTTATATAGCGCCTTTATCCAAAGCGCTGTACAATTGATGCTTCTCATTCACCCATTCATACACACACTCACACACCGACGGCCATTGGCTGCCATGCAAGGTGCCGACCAGCTCATCAGGAGCATTTGGGGGTTAGGTGTCTTGCTCAAGGACACTTCGACACAGCCCGGGTAGGGGATCGAACCGGCAACCTTCCGACTGCCAGACGACTGCTCTTACTGCCTGAGCCATGTCGGCCCCATACCAGGCCCACTCTCCAACTCCCAAAAAAAAAAGCACTATCTGTTCTTGTTGTTATGAGACTTAAAGGTACAATAGGTAATTTTGGACTTCTAACGGTCAAGAAAGGGATAGCAGCAACAGACAACTTCAAACCACAACACTGTTTATCCCACCCACTTTTACATTACATTAATGGCATTTGGCAGACGCTCTTATCCAGAGCGACGTACAACAGTCGAGGTGCATACCCATAACCAGGGATGACTGCGCTGAAAGACCCTGGAAGGAAGTACAATTTCAACTGCTACCTGCAGAACTGCTACCTTCTCTGTGAATGTGCTGACACTGAAATTCCATTGGCTGTGGCAATTAGAACTAATCTTAAACCAATGAGCTTGAAGTATTGTACAGCTATACAATGTTTTGGTACAGTGTCGGGCCGTCAACTGTATATTTTGAAACCCAAATTTAAGGACTATAAACACAGATAGAGGGCGAGTCAACATGTCAGTGATGATAGGTAGGGATTTACAATGGTCTTGTAACAATGTTTTACCACACAAATCTTACCTATTGTACCTTTAAAATCAAGTGGAGTTTGTTTTAAGTTACTGCTTGCTTGGCAAGTAGTACCCCATTGGCATACATTGGTCTCCCCTCATTGTCTTTTTAAGCAAAAAAGTGAAATAAGATTTTAACTCTAAATATAAGACTAAAATACTTGTTGAGGCAGATTTATTTTTGGGTTTTTGCAGTGAGGTCACTTCCTGCATTAACCGAAAGCGTTTCCGGGATGTCCAAACCGGGCTTGAGAAACGAGAATCCGAACTTTCCTGCTGCATATGTAGAATTATGATGTTGCCTTTGCTTTTACAGGTGTTTGTGTACTTTTAAGCGTTTTATTGGTTATTAGTATCGTAAGTGCGCTCGCATCGACCATAAAATCAGCAGCTGCCCAATATCTCCAATAAAAGCCAGTCAGTTTTGCTCGCCAGGAACAAAAACATAAAGATGGAAATAAAACCTAGACTCCAACAACAGCCAGGTCTCTGTCCGGTGGTGGGGCTCGCTCACATGGTAAGCAATTAAAGACTCAGGCCATTACTGGATTTTTATTGGATATTACACTGGGCTGAGAAGCCAATAAAAGTCTAACGATCCCCAGTCCGGCCCACAGTGTTGCAGTCCAGGATATACAAAAAAAAAACTTGCTGAACCATTAAAGGTATGAGATGAGATGACAGATAATGTGATTAGTATTTAGTATGTTATTCACTGTTATTAGAATGTTATTTACTGTTATTAGGTTTGTTAATTACTGTTATTACAATGTTATTGACATTCTAATGCTGATTTCGCAAACACAGCTGGTAATTGAATTCTAGAACACTGACTTAGAACGCTGAACAAAAGATTCCAGAAAACCGACTTTTCAAAGGGTTAAAAGAGGCTACACGAAGAGACTCTTTTTACCCCCCGTACCTCTCTTCTAACACGTGTGATGAGCTCTCTCTCGCCTGAGACGGGGCTGTTTAGCATTCAGAGGGTAATAGATTTCCCCCATCCCAGGAGGGCAGGCTGCTTCTTTATCCTTAAGCGGTACATCCCTGAACGTCAATTCCAGTGAAGATCACAAACAGGGGAGGCGGGAGGGTGTGTGTAGTCGCAGCACGCTGGCTCTGTGTGGCCTGAAGAAGGTTCCAGGCAGTGGAAGCAGATTAAATCCTGCCTTCCGTTCATAATTATGACATCTCTTTTCCACCATCGTGATTTGTAGCCCGGCAATGATTTGTAGCATGTAGCCTGTAATGATTTGTAGCATGTAGCCTGTAGTGATTTGTAGCATGTAGCCTGTAATCATTTGTAACCTGTGGCCTGTAATTTGGTTGAAATCCAGAGCAGGGATCT
>NC_083760.1:7733826-7751326 GCF_963514075.1 Conger conger | reverse complement strand
AACAGGGACAACACAGAGTCCTCACATATTCCGCAAGGTCTTCTTCCATAACCGTATAAAGGCCTTCAATCAAGGGGACTCTGTTGAAAGGCTCCTTTTTAGCGAGCGCTTTAGCATTTTTATCACAAAGCCCAGCTAGCGTATTTACTTAGCTAAATAAGCGGGCGGCGGGCTAGCGAGCCAGCGGCGCAGCGGCTGATTGTCACCGCCGGGACTGAGCAGCACTTTGAAGCGCAGCCAGCCAAGCGCGGCGGGCGGGCGCACGTCTTCTCCCCGCCGTCCGCCCGTCTCTCCCTGACCTCCCCGCGCGCCGGAGGTCAGCCCCGTCCCTTTACGGCCCTTTCGCTGACGACGCCCGATGCCGCCGCCGCCGCCGTCCGCGGTTACCCCTCCCAGCGTCGGAACAACAACGTTTGTTGCCTGGCAACCCAACTGAAATTGCGTTTCGAAAAAATCGTCCTGCCTTTCTCTCTGTCGCCTTTTCTTGTGAAAGTGTTCGTCAAAACGAACGTGTGTGCCAGTTTCATCGTGCAATGGTTTCAAGTTTTGTCAAAATATACTTGGGCTGTTGAGTATTGACCCCAGATGGTTCATTTTTTTAAATCAGAAATGACACTTTACAAGACCTACAATCTGACTGCTTGCATGATTTATCTGTGATAGGTCATCTGCGATAGGTCAGTGTTTACCGAATCACAACCCCTAGGCCTTTTTGACATAGCTGAAGGCTAAGAGTCTGTTGATTGAGGCTTGCTGGATATTTCTAATCTTATCTCTGATTAAAACTACTCATGTGGACTGTAATTGCAAATAAAAACGTTAAATAAGACATTTTATCTTGCACTCTGGTGGTTTCTGAAAATAACTGTTCAAACCAGGGAGGGCGCTGAACTGTGAGACTTTAAAGAAGTGCAGAAATTGGCTGGCTGTTGAATCTTTCCTTGGCACAAATTACAATCTGAGGTTTCATATCATTGAGACAAGAACCATCACAGAGCTGATTTAAGCACACAATTCACAATCTGCCCTAGCCCTGAACTCACCCTGAAATCGCCCTGCCCCCTGCCCCTCTCCCTTTCTTTCCCCACGTCTTTCTTGTGCTCTTTCTCCCCGTTTGTCTTCTGTTTCTGTATCTTCTGCATCTGTTCTCTCTTTCTTGTTCTTGCCTCTCTCCCTCTCCTCTATTTCGCTCCCTCTCTTGGACTTGCTTTCTTCCTCCTCTCTTTCTCACCCTCTCCCCCCCTCCATCTCTCCTCCCTCTCTCCTTCTCCTCCCCCCTCCCTCTCTCCTCCCTCCCCTTCCCATCTCCCTCTCTCTCTCTTCCTCTCCCCCCTCCCGCTCTCCACCTCTCTCCTCCCTCTCTCTCTCCTCCCTCCCCTTCCCATCTCCCTCTCTCTCTCCCTCTCCCCCCTCCCGCTCTCCACCTCTCTCCTCCCTCTCTCTCTCCTCCCTCTCCCCATCCCTCCCTCTCTCTCTCTCCTCCCTCTCCCCATCCCTCCCTCCCTCCCTCCCTCTCCCCCTCTCTCTCCTCCCTCTCTCTCCCTCTGCAGTAAGTTCAGTCAGCAGAACATCGTGCGCTGTATAGGAGTGAGCCTGCAGGCTCTGCCTCGCTTCATCCTGCTGGAGCTGATGGCAGGAGGAGATCTCAAGAGCTTCCTGAGAGAGACCAGACCCCGGCTGGTGAGTGTTAGTCACACACACACACACACACACACACACACACACACATATATACACACGCACACACAAATACACACACACACACATACACACACTGACACACGCACATATACACACAATCACATGCACGCACATATACACACGCACACGCACATATTGTCATATATAAAAATACACACACACACACACACACACAGGAACATAAACACACACAAATACACACACACACACACACACACACTGACACACACACATATACACACAATCACATGCACACACATATACACATGCACACGCACATATTCTCATATATAAACACACACACACACACACACAAGAACACAAACACACACACACACACACCCGTTCTTCACCCTGTCTACCCCAGCCTTGCTCCTGGGATCTCTTCATCCCCTGTCCCAGCCACAGAGCTTCCACTCAGCCAGGGACAATGTCTGAATGATTCACTCTCTTACCAAGCAGATTCACACTCTCACCAGCCAGCTCGCCTAGCGATGTCTGAGCAGATTCCCACTCTCACCGCCCAGCTTGCCTAGCGATGTCTGAGCAGATTCCCACTCTCACCACCCAGCTTGCCTAGCGATGTCTGAGCAGATTCACACTCTCACCGCCCAGCTTGCCTAGCGATGTCTGAGCAGATTCCCACTCTCACCGCCCAGCTTGCCTAGCGATGTCTGAGCAGATTCACACTCTCACCGCCCAGTTTGCCTAGCGATGTCTGAGCAGATTCCCACTCTCTCCAGCCAGCTCGCCTAGCGATGTCTGAGCAGATTCACACTCTCTCCAGCCAGCTCGCCTAGCGATGTCTGAAGGAGAGGGAGGGAGAGGGAGGGAGAGGGAGGGAGGGGGCGCCTCTCAGAGGCTTCCTCCAGGGTCTGTAGGAGATTGAGCCCCTGCCAGTGATAGTGGGAGAAATGATATTCTATTTTTTACAGCTCTTACCGAGCACAATAACCAAACGCAGTGCAGGTGAACGCAGACAATCCTGTACTCTACTGCACCTCACTGTGTCACTATCTGGAGAGCTGGAGTCACAGATCTGTAAACTGTGGCACTCTGTGATTAGATTGACCCCCCCCCTCCCATCTTCCCACCCCCATGGCTGCGTTTCGTGTGGATTTTATCTGTGCTTTTCTCTGACTGGAGAAGCTCATCCCACTTCCTGTTTGCAGTAGTAGAATAACAAGCATGGACTCAATGGACATTATGTACATTAACATATATGTATGTTAAAATGATTACTGTCTGTGCCTCCACCTGTATCTCAATGACCTGTCTGTCTGTCTGTTTGTCCATCTGTATCAGTCTGTCTGTGTATCGGCCTGTAGCGTAGTGGTTAAGGTAAATGACTGGGACACACAAGGTCAGAGGTTCTAATCCCAGTGTAGCCACAATAAGATCCGCGCAGCCGTTGGGCCCTTGAGCAAGGCCCTTAACCCTGCATTGCTCCAGGGGAGGATTGTCTCCTGCTTAGTCTAATCAACTGGACGTCGCTCTGGATAAGAGCGTCTGCCAAATGCCAATAATGTAATGTAATGTAATGTATCTGTATATCTGACATGTCTGTGAATGTGTGTGTGTATGTTTGTGTGTGTGTGTGTGTGTGTGTGTGTATGTGTATGTGTATGTGTATGTGTATGTGTATGTGTATGTGTATGTGTATGTGTATGTGTATGTGTATGTGTGTATGTGTATGTGTGTGTGCGTGTGTGTGTGTGTGTGTGTGTGTGTGTGTGTGTGTGTGTGTGTGTTCAGGAGCAGCCCTCCAGTCTCTGCATGGTGGATCTGCTGAACGTGGCGCGGGACATTGCTCGGGGGTGCCAGTACCTGGAGGAGAACCAGTTCATCCACAGGTCAGATTCCCCGCCGCCGTGGCAACACGAGGGGGTTCACGAGCGGGAGCGGAGGGGCCAGGGGAGCGGCAGAAGACTTCTGTCTTCTACGAACATCACCTCGGCCTGGTCTTTCCTGCTCAACCACCCCCCTCCCCAGCGAGAGACCGCCCCCCACCTGCTGAAACACCACCCCCCCCCCACCCCCCCCTCACTCCATCCCCAAACTTCTGCTCCAGCTCTCCAGCGAGATGAGCGAGCAAAAAAATCAAACCTCATTTATAGAACCTATAAATGCACCGAATTCATCAATCTGCCCAGGAGATTGTGGTCAAAGGGGGTGCAGCGCTTTATTCAGTTATATATTTATATATATATATATATATATTTTTTTTTTAAACGCTCGTTTCGATCTGCCTGAGACCGCCGGCCCGGTCCTCGGGGCCCCTAATTTCACCGAGCGAGCGCTTATCGGGGTGACCCGGGGCCGTCTCCCGGAACGCAGCGGCGAGTCCGCTCCCCGCCATCCGGAAACATCCGGAAGCCTCTTCGCGTTCGCCCTCCTTTTTCCCTCTCTCCATTTCCATATTCCTTATTTATTTATGTATCATTTGGCTGAGCGCCGATTTCCCCTGACGCCGGTATCTCGCTCCCCGCAGGGACATCGCCGCCCGCAACTGCCTGCTCACCTGCAAAGGGCCCAACCGCGTGGCCAAGATAGGCGACTTCGGCATGGCCCGAGACATCTACAGGTACCTCACAACGCTCTTATCTCGCCGTTCACTCAGGTCAGAGCGGTCATCCAGGGTTTCCGGTTCGATCCCGGCCCTGGGCGTGTCAGAGTGTCCCTGGGTAAGACACCCAAACCCCTGACGAGCTGATTGGTGCCTTCTGTGGCAGCACACGTTGTTAGCGTGTGAGTACGTGTGTGAATGAGAGGCATTAATTGTAAAGAGCTTTTGTAAATGCAGTCCATTTTCCATTTAGCTGAAATTACTTTTTTGAGGCTTTCATCCAACACCCACTACATTTAGACAAGGTGCTGGTATCCAGAGCAAAATACTTAAAACCAAAACAAACAAAAAAACATAATCTGCTGCATCTTTGCAACTGGTAAGTGCAGCAATTTAGGTGAAGTGACTTGGCCTATCTCCGTGGTAATGCTCATGTGTAGACAACTGATTCTCTTTGTGAATTGTTCCTTATCTGACCTGTTCAGTAGATGTCCTAATCACCTTCGGTATGCACTTATTGTTTGCTGCTTTGGATAAAAGCGTCTTGTAAATGTAATGTGATGTAATACATTTGTTCAGAGACACAGCAGTAGTCTCTCACTTACAAATCCAGCTCCTTAAATGCTTGTCGGTAGGTAGGTAGTACCCTATACAGCTAGGCACATAAAATTGCACCCCTATCGAAAAATACACAATTCATTTGTACATTTTGTGCTTGTAAATTGTACTTATTAGTACCCAACTGGAACATTATTGTACTTTCAGGGTATTTTTGGCACGTGTTCCTTAACAAACAAAAATGTCCCTCCCCTGTACCGTTATCTCTCTGTGTGTATCTGCTATACTGCACTGCCTCTTATCTCTGAACTAGAATGTCATTATATAACAGAGACATAATATATGTCGCCATTTAGTCCAGCATAAATGCTTAACGATTATAATGATTGTGCCACCGCGGAGGCAGACACAGTCGATGCTTATTTTCACTAAACCCTGTCTCTGGCTTCTTCATGTAGCCTAAATATTCCTACATCCCTGTATATATTCCTCTATCCTTCTCTCCCTTGTATTATAAGTAGGCCATCCGTTCCTCCTCTATGCTACAGCGGTAGCGTTGTGTTGCCGCGTAGCTATCTCAGACAGCTGGGATAGCTACCGGAAAACCCTGAAGCACACGCCCGCGCGATGACTAAGACCAAACGCGGCCAGTCGTGTCCCGTCTCAAATAAAACTGTCACGCTCTCCTCGCCCAATATTGACACGGCGGGTGGCCCGGGGAGGGCCTCTTTTGGGAAAGAGCCGGCACAAAATGTCAGCCGTCAGCGGAAACGAGCCGGGCTGGGCGGCTCTGCGGTGGGATGAGCGTAATGAAGGCTCACCTCCGCGGGGGCTGACGTCGGCCTGCCCCCCCCCCCTCACCCCCACCCCCTGGGATCCTTTAAACTGCGGATTGGAAGGGGAGGGGGGCGGGGGAGAAACATGAACGAACCGAATTTAGCTTCCTGTGGGGCTCTGTGCTCCGGGCCCCGGGGCCTGATGTCAGGAGTGTTTTTTTAAGTATGTTTCTGCTGCACTTTTGTGTATAAAAAAAGAGATAAAATTAGAAACGGAAAGAAGAAGAAAATAACAGTTCTTTCCTGTTCCCTGCGTATGCGCGTACAGTAGGATGCGTGACTCGAGGGGCAGGTAGAGGAGGGGAGGCGGGAGGGGTAGGGGGATAGGGGGATAGGGGGGTAGGTAAGGGGGGGCTGTGGACTCTCATGGCTGACGCAGACACAGAAACCGACACCAGAGTTATACGAGATATAAAGGCGAGATGCATTTACAAACAGCCATTACAGCAAAACAAGATCTACAGCCGGGGCACTCCCCTCCGAGCTCTCCAGACGGGGTGAGGCCAAAAGCTCTGGGAGCTCCGTCAACCAAAGCCAAAACTGATTTGAAAACTGAGCCACTTCATATTGGGCTTGGGACTGAAAGGGTTAAGCCTGTGACCCCATTACATTACTGGCATTTGGCAGACGCTCTTATCCAGAGCGACGTACAGTTGATTAGACTAAGCAGGAGACAATCCTCCCCTGGAGCAATGCAGGTTAAGGGCCTTGCTCAAGGGCCCAACGGCTGGGCGGATCTTATTGTGGCTACACCGGGATTAGAACCACTGACCTTGTGTGTCCCAGTCATCTACCTTAACCACTACGCTACAGGCCGCCCCAGTCACGCCCCCCCCCTGCTGGCTGTTCGCTTGACTGGGACCTGGGACCTGGGACCTGGGACCTGGTGCAGCCACTGTAAGATCAGTGCAGCTGTTGGGCCCTTGAAGGAGAGGCATGAACCGTAAAGCGTTTTGGATAAAAGCGCAATATAAATGCAGTCCATTTACCATTAATGTGAGCGAAACCGCTGTGCCTGCCTACGGATAGGCACGAGAACATTTTAAATACGGAGAAACGCGGGTAAAAGATTAAAAAACCCCGAGATTAACAGGAACCAGGCTCTCCCCCCCCGCTCCTCCCGAACGCTGACGGATCCCTCTCCAGATCTCTGGCGGGATACGGAAAATGCGGGGGCCATTGTGCCGTCTGCTCGATTTCAGCGCCGAACGAGCCCGGGACGCGACTCCGTACTCTGTATCTTTTAATAACCGGACGCCTTTCACTGCCTCTCCTGACTGCGGCTCTGATTTCCTCTAAAACCTCTCGCAGACGTGGGACTCCACCGCTGCTCAAAAACATTTATCATCACCGGATGGCCGAAGATGTAATCAGCAAAAATGTTTTTTTGAAAGCGCATAGCTTATATAAAAATTGGGGGAAAAAACCAAAACCCATTTCTTTTTTTTCTTTTTTTTTTATAATGGGTTTAAACAGAGATTGCAGTGCTCATAGACAAATGATAATATTAAGTACATCGCACAGACGGCCATATATCTTGCGGTTCTCTGCATTGTCACTTTAAATGCAAAGCGTCCATTTGTTTTGTTTTCTCGGCAAAGGTTTTCCAGTAAAAATGGAAAAAGGCGCTGAACACAGTGCAGGCTAACTCCTCGGGAGGAGGCTAGGCTAATGTAGCAGCGCAGTGTGAGCACCCCAGTGAAGCAGCCGTTGAAAGACGGGTCCTTCCAGGCTGTGTGTCGTCAGTAAAGCAGATTCCGGTTCTTTTGAGTGTGTGTGGTGCTACTGGCCAGACCTGGGTCAAATACATCATTAGTTTGGGCTCGAATACTGTTCTACACTATACTGTGCTTGTCTGGTGTATTGGAAGCTATGAAATACTCTCAAAAAAGTGCAAACCCTGCCTTCTGATCCTCTTAGTTGGCCCAGTTGCACCAGGAAAGATCAACCAAACATAGAAAAGTATGCAAATCCACGAGACGATGATGTCACACACTGTGACACACCCCTGAGGGGACAGCCGAGCTGGACACAGGGAGAAGCGGACATTCCGGACTGCACCGGCGTTTTATTTATCTGGTCTGCAGAGCAGGGAGAGAGAGAGAGAGAACGAGAGCTCTTGCTCATACAAAACAAATAAAAGTCTTCTCTCTTCACCCTCATGGGGATGATCCAGGTAAAAATAACAAAGGCGAAATAACGAAGGCAAAATAAATCAAAGCAAACTTTAGCTTTTCAGCTTTGTCTCCGCGAACCCAGAGCACGGTCTCAGACACCTTATTGGGAAAGAAACACACCTTTTAAAAGCCTGGACTGATTAACAACATAGTCCAGGTGGGTGCCTACTTAACCAGTGTGTAAGGGTGGTGTATTCAGGTACAGGGGTGGTACAGGGTTGGGGTTTGTAAGGGTGGTGTATTCAGGTACAGGGTTGGGGTTTGCAAGGGTGGTGTATTCAGGTACAGGGTTGGGGTCTGTAAGGGTGGTTTACTCAGATTCAGGGCTGGGTTTTGTAAGGGTGGTGTATTCAGATACAGGGGTGGGGATTTGTAAGGGTGGTGTACTTAGATTCAGGGCTGGGGTCTGTAAGGGTAGTGTATTCAGGTACAGGGGTGGGGGTCTGTAAGGGTGGTGTATTCAGGTACAGGGTTTGGGTTTGTAAGGGTGGTGTATTCAGATACAGGGGTGGGGATTTGTAAGGGTGGTGTACTTAGATTCAGGGCTGGGGTCTGTAAGGGTAGTGTATTCAGGTACAGGGGTGGGGGTCTGTAAGGGTGGTGTATTCAGGTACAGGGTTGGGGTTTGTAAGGGTGGTGTATTCAGATACAGGGGTGGGGGTCTGTAAGGGTGGTGTTTTCTGCGACCTGCACACCGGAGGTAGGAAGATAGAGCACGGTTGAGGTTGCGTCGTTCCTACCCGCGTTGCCGTGGTAACGTCCACACAAATGTGCGCCTCGAGTTTCCTCCCTGTGTGTGCGTGCGTGTGTGTGCGTGTGTGTGTGTGTGTGTGTGATAGCGGCTTTGATTAACCAGATTTTGTGCGACTTCCTTTGTCTGCAGCTGATATCTGTGATCTCTAGGGCTGTCGGTAGAATGCTGATATTCTAGACTGATATCCGTGTGTGTGTGTGTGTGTGTCTCTCTCTCTCTCCACAGGGCCAGTTACTACAGGAAGGGTGGGCGTGCGATGCTTCCAGTGAAGTGGATGCCCCCAGAAGCGTTCATGGAGGGGATCTTCACTTCCAAAACGGACACATGGTATACTCACAGAAAATAAGTCTCTACTGTATCCCTCACAGAAAACAGGCTTCTGTCCCTCACAGAAAACAGGACTCAATCTCTCACAGAAAACAAGTCTCTACTGTATCCCTCACAGAAAATGGACATCAATCCTTCACAGAAAACAGGCATCAATCTCTCACAGAAAACAAGTCTCTACTGTATCCCTCAGAAAACAGGCTTCAATCTCTCACAGAAAACAGGCCTCAATCTCTCACAGAAAACAAGTCTCTACTGTATCCCTCAGAAAACAGGCTTCAATCTCTCACAGAAAACAGGCTCTGCTGTGCTTATATAGGTCACATGCATATCTAGAGACCGCTGTGTGTGTACTGTATATTGTAGGGCATCGGCCTTCCTTTCCTTTGATAACGCTGACACGATTCAAAACGTGGATCAATGCGGAATGACTTATTCATGTGCAGCATCTGCGCTTCTCTGGCACAAGTTAGAAATGAAAACCATACGTCTGATGTGATGTAGGCCAGCGATTATCACACGGGCTGAAGCAGAAGCAGCGATTGGTCCACTTGATGACTTGCAGCACATCTGAAAGTGTGTGTGTGTGTCGATGCCTGTGGGTAGATTTGACGCCAGGCATTGTATCGTGATGTAAACCGCGGTGACAACGTCGATAGCGCACACCTGAGCAAATCTAACTTCAGAGGGATGACTGTCCGCGGCAATAACTTAATCTTAAGTTATAGTTTTTACAATACCGTTTTACACATTTTGCAGCTGAGTTATGCCATGACTCTTCTCTGTGGGCGTGAAGGTGGAGCACATCATTCAAAGACACTGGGTAGATAGATCATTGCATTTCTATAGGGCTTTTCTAGACACTCAAAATGCTTTACAGTGACGAGGGGGAAACTCTATTCAACCACCGCCAATGTGATGCACAGCAGCCATTTTGTACCAAAACGTTCACCACACACTAGCTGAGGTGGAGGGGGAGAGAGCAGGGGATGAGGCCATGGTTAGGTGGCAGGATTGAAAGAGTCAGGTTGGCAATTTAGTCAGGCAAAGCAAAGACAAAGATCCTGTATGAGCACAAGATCCATACTTAAGATGACGATAAGTCAATTGCTATGACTTCACTACAACAGCACAGAGAATATGGGCTGTGTTCTGACACTCCTGTTTTTAACCTTCTCACTCTCCATTTTGTGTGTGTGTGTGTGTTCAGGTCCTTTGGAGTGCTGCTTTGGGAGATTTTCTCTTTGGGATACATGCCGTACCCTAGCCGAAGCAACCAGGAAGTTCTGGAGTTTGTGACCAATGGGGGCAGGATGGACCCGCCCAAAAACTGCCCGGGACCAGTGTGAGTACAGCACTACAAACACCACGTTTATACACGCACACACACCACAGATGTACACACACACACACACACACACACAAGCATACACACGCATACACACACAGAGAAGCACTCGCATGCATGCACGCACACGCACACACACACTTTCCTCAGACCTACATCCATTTCTCCAGCCTTGTTCTGAGTGAAGCGGGATCTTACAGAGTTGATCTTACACACACCACACTGACCCTGCATCAGCTGTTCAGTCCAACAGCCCGAAGGCCTAAAGCGGGGCTGAGGACGAGCCACATCGAGCGTCAGATCCGCGGTAAACAGGAGAGAAAATGGCGGTTGAATGCGAGCGGAATATTTCCGTTGTCCGTTCCCAGACGCTTTTACTGAAATGCCATCTCTATAAAACGCGCGGTGTTTTTCCGAGGCAGGATGTTCTAGTAAAATCCGCAATAATGCAAATGGAAGTATCTGAACAATAACAGGGCGCTGACCCGAACTGCACCGGCTTACGCACATCACAATTCCACCATTATCAAATAAAAAGGATACTTAACAACACGCAGCTGTTTGCGGTACATATAAAGGACTGTTGTTGCACTCCGAGGTGCTTCGCCTATGGTGTAGTTATGGAAGCTGGAGAAAGCTTTGCCCACTCAAGTCAAACTGTGTTTGCAATCGCTTCTCCTGACTCACCGCAGAGCGTTTCTACAGAACCAGGTCCAGCGGCACAGTCAAACTCAGAAGTAGCCCGTCCTCTGCCCATTCAGCCACTGGCGTTTGATCACATGGGAGGTGGTGGCTGTTAGGACCAGTACAGCCTGTAATTTTTAAAATCTGTTTACTGCCAAGCAGGAAATGGCATGCGTTTGATCATAAATTGTGATTGTGTGCGTGTGTATGTGTGTGTGTGTGTGTGTTTGGACAGGTATCGGATAATGACGCAGTGTTGGCAGCACCAGCCAGACGACAGACCCAACTTCTCTACCATCCTGGAGAGGATTGACTACTGTCTACAGGTGCAATTACACTCATTGTGTAACCATTCCCAGACAGTGTGCAATTTATTAACAGCCCAAAACACTAGCTGATCACAAATTAGACACAGTTAGCCTGGGGTTTTACTTTGCGCGAATCTGGCTAACTCAGTAATTCTCCTTTGTGGAAACGGCCCCTAATCTCATAGTCACATTGCTGTCGAGCAGTCGTAAGCAACCGTATTCTGTGAGATCTACCATCCTGTAGGTCTTCATTCACTTATTAGTCCAACCATACGTCCAGCTGTTGAATGAGGTGTGCTTTGTTAGGGTTGGAGTGAAAACCTACAGGACGGTAGATCTCCAGGAACAGGGTCGGGCAGCCCTGCTCTAGCTGTTGAGTGAGGTGTGCTGTGTTAGGGTTGGAGTGAAAGCCTACAGGACGGTAGATCTCCAGGAACAGGGTTGGGCAGCCCTGCTCTAGCTGTTGAGTGAGGTGTGCTGTGTTAGGGTTGGAGTGAAAGCCTACAGGACGGTAGATCTCCAGGAACAGGGTTGGGCAGCCCTGCTCCAGCTGTTGAGTGAGGTCTGCTTTGTTAGGGTTGGAGTGAAAGCCTACAGGACGGTAGATCTCCAGGAACAGGGTTGGGCAGCCCTGCTCTAGCTGTTGAGTGAGGTGTGCTGTGTTAGGGTTGGAGTGAACTTACAGGACGAGCTCCAGGAGCACAGTTGGTTACCACTGCTCTCGAGGTGGCTATGCGCCAGAGAGCAGAGGATCATGGGATTCTGAGTTCTCCTGTCCCCCCCAGGACCCCGACGTGGTGACGGTGCCCCTGCCGGTGGAGTACGGCCCCGTTCCGGAGGAAGAGGAGCGGGGGACCCACCCTCTCTCCGAGGACCCCGCCCCCGCGGCCCCCGCCTCCCTGCAGGAGCCCCCCCCGCCGCAGGAGGGCAAGAGAGAGGCGGAGCCCGCCCGCCAACCTCAGCCTAACCCCGCCACCGCGGTACAGCCGCAGCCACACCCCCGCCAGACGCAAGCCCCGCCCCCCACCGCCGCCGCCGCCGCCGCCGTTAAGCCCCGCCCGTCCCAGCCGGGCGCCGAGGGGGGGGCGGGGGGCGGCCACGTGAACCTGGGGTTCAGCCAGGGGCAGCCGGCGGAGCGGGAGGGCAGGAACGGGAAGCCCACGAACCTGTGGAACCCCACGTACGGGTCCTGGTTCCTGCAGCAGCAGAGGCAGGCGGCCGCCCAGGCGGCGGCACAGGCGCAGGCCGCGGGCCACGCGGGGGCCCAGGCCGGGGTGCGGGGGCCCGGGGAGGGGCAGGAGCAGGCCCCGCACCCGGGCCGGACTGTGGGGGAGGTGCCCGGGGGAGCGCTGGGCCTCCAGCTCCAGCTGCAGCAGCAGGGCCTGTGCAGGCCGCTGCTGCCCCCGCCCGCCCCCCTGCTGCTGGACTCGGCCGCCCTGCCCCCCGTGCCCCTCTACAGACTGCGCCGGTTCCCCTGCGGGACGGTGGGGTACGGCTACCAGGAGCAGGGGCTGCCGCTGGAATCCGCCCCGGCCGCGCCCGCGGCCCCTCCCCCGCACCCGCAGCCCCCGCCCGTCGGCCGCGCGGGCGCCGTCGCCGAGGACAACCGCCCTCTGCTCGTCACCATGGGAACGGCCGCCCTGCAGGACCCCAGGCTGGCCGTGATAGAAGGGCACAACGCCACAGTGCTTTAACCCCGCCCTCATCCCGCCTGGCCCCGCCCGATTCTCTCCCCCCCCCCCCGACACACGCGAACACTGTGCCGTGCTCTGGCCCCCCCGCCCCCTTCAATGACCGCACCTGACCCCACCGACACACCCACCGCACCCCCGCCAACACCTGTGGATGAATCGGCTGTCGGTTTTCTTTCAGAGTCCAATCGGGAATTCGTTCTCCACGCTGTCGACAAAGGGATGTTGGTTGTTGGGACGACTTGTCATCTGCCGGCTTTCCGAACCTGGTGACTTTTTAAACATCCGTTACGGATGAAGTTACGGAATTTCCGATCGCCGCGGACGGTTACCGTGGCCAGCGACAGGAACAGGACCGGGGTGACGCATCCTCCTGGGGGGACCCCCAAAAACCCACCCAGGCGGGTCGAGGGTTCGGCCTTCCACAAACAAAGTTTTACGTCAAAATTTTGCTAAGAAAAATTATAAGTGAATTTAAAAAATCACAAATATCATATCATGTTTCCGAGCTCTAGCTGGAGGAAAAGACCTTATACTGTGTGTCCGTGATCACATCGTGGAAACAGCGGAACAGGAAACGCACGTTTTACCATCCCGCGGGGAACGCTGAACCGGAGTGGCCGTTTACGGGACCGATCGGATTCCCCACAGGGAGCTGACGCCCTGACCTGGCTCCGTTTTCCCCAAAAAAATTACGTGTTTGTAGATGCTTGCTTGCCTGCCTGTTTATTTATTCATTTGTTAATTTATTATTTGGGAGATCTGTAAATTATTTATGGACGTGCCCTCCCCCTCCTCCCCTACCCCAATTCCTGCTATTCATAATTTTGTTAGCTCTTGGACTGCTGGATTTCTTAAACTGTGGGAGTTTAGAAGCGACACAGAGTTTAACACAGTAAATAAATCCCAATGGCAGAAGTAACAGTTGTGGCTGGGCTGTTTCATAGTGCAGAGGGAGCGAAAGTCTCTCTGACAAAGTCTGACTGACATCCGCTCCGTGGGCAAGGCCAGCGGGTGGCTGTAGACGTTTACTTCCCAATTCTCCGCCAGATCTTTTACACGGAGTCCATGGCAGACCTGGGTCAAACACGTAATGGGGTTTTGGATTCAAATACCGCGACTGAGCCAACCGAGAGGACGTGGGTGGAGGCAGGGTGTATTTCAGACAAGCTCGGTAAAGCGCAGGAACGTATTTGAATCCAAAAACAATGACGTATTTGACCCGGATCTGGTCCATGGTGCCACTTTCCTGGCACACTTACTGGTACAAGCTCAGTCAGGTGACCTTGCATTCTGAATTGTTCACTCCTGACCTCTGACCCCCTGGCCACTCAGACACCATCAGGGCCCAATTGTTGTACGTGATCTCTCCCTTTGGTGAGCTATCTTTGTTTTTGTTTCGTTTTTTAAAACCAAGAAATGTTTAAAGGCTTTCAAAGCATACAGTCGAGAAGTATGCTTTGTGCTTCTTAAATTACTACTTGTAAAGAAATATGTTTTTCCAACAAAAATTGTCTTATTTTTTACATAAATTGCTACCTTCATTTGAGCTCAGCAGAGGCCAGGTTTAAAACTCTTTGTTGGACTGAGATTTGTTTTTGAACATTTGAACTGTTGACCTGTGTTATGTCTAAAGAAGCCAGCACAATGTACGTTTCTGGGCGCTCAGCAGTCAGAGCTGACGAAAGCAAGCCTTGGTGTCAGACACGGCTTTTCAACGTTTGTGAACGTTTTACCCGGCTACACGCAGACACGACGTCGGAATCGCAGCACGCACTTCAAATCCACCATTACCAAAAACGTTTTTACGGTCCGAATGGGTACGAAACACGATGGGAGGGAGGCCTATCGCCCCCACGTTCGACAAGGACTCGATCCAAACTTCCGACCACACATTCCAGCTACTCTGCATCCACTTTGCTATTTGTAAAAAGTAAAAAAAAAAAAAGATTTAAATAAATAAAAAAATAAAAAACTTGTAAAATGTTATAATTACAAAGCATTGTATTATGGTTGTGGTAAACCTTGTAAGTTTCCCTTGGATTACGACTTGGATAATCTGCCAAATAAATAAAATGACTAATACAGCTGGCTTGGCAACCAGACTGAACATGATGAATAAAAGGTTTTCAAAATCCCTCACGTGAACGAGTTTTTACAGCTGCAGACAGAATGGACCAATGGGAGACGAATACAGACTGGGCGGGGCAGGGGTTTATACAGATAGGACAGTCTGTAAACTGTCTGAATGGGGTTTATACAGATAGGACAGTCTGTAAACTGTCTGAATGGGGTTTATACACATAGGACAGTCTGTAAGCTCTCAGAATGGGGTTTATACAGATAGGACAGTCTGTAAACTGTCTGATTGGTGTTTATACAGTTAGGACAGTCTGTAAACTGTCTGATTGGGGTTTATACAGATAGGACAGTCTGTAAACTGTCTGATTGGGGTTTATACAGATAGGACAGTCTGTAAACTGTCTGATTGGGGTTTATACAGATAGGACAGTCTGTAAACTGTCTGATTGGGGTTTATACAGATAGGACAGTCTGTAAACTTGCTGACTGGGGTTTACATGGACAGGACAGTCTGTAAACTTGCTGACTGGGGTTTATATGAACAGGGAAGTCTGTAAAGTTTGCTGAATGGGGTTTATATGGACACGACGGTCTGTAAGCTTGCTGAATGAGGATAATACAGGGCAGTCTGTAAACTGTCTGAATGGGATTCATACAGATTGGGCAGTTTGTAAACATTCTGACTGGGGTTTATATGAACAGGGCAGTCTGCAAGCTGGGTAAATGGGGTTTATATGAACAGGGCAATCTTTAAGCTTGCTGAATGGGGTTTATACAGATAGGGCAGTCTGTAAGCATGTTGAATGGGGTTTATACATATAGGGAGGTCTGTAAGCTCTCTGAATGGGGCTTGTCAGAGAAGACAGTCGTATGAACCCTCACATGCCCTTTTGAGTGGATCGAATTTAATCTAATCAAACTGAATTAATGGAGACGCCCTGGAATGTCAGAGGGGCGTGTGCACGTGTATGTGTGTGTGTGTGTGTGTGTGTGTCAGTGGTTAGGCAGATGTATTGTGGATGGATAAAAATGTGTTTTTCTAGGGCACTCATTCCTCCCTGGGAAAAGCACCATTGCCTGTGTGCAGATAACCCGGCTCAGGAGATGTTTATCACCTGCACAGGGGCAGGGCTGTTGTCTTGGCAGCCTCCTTGTTAAAGCAGGTATTCCTGCATCACATCCATAGACCTCCGTCTGTTCCCCCAAAGACTGCTCTAAACAGGTCAAAGCCAAACAGGCACACACACACACACACGTACGTACACACAGACACGCACAGCAGCCACACACATGCACCACAGGTATACACACACACACACACACACAAACATGTACGGACGGACACGTGCACACATACACACGCACACCACACATACACCACACGTGCGCACACACAAGCACCACACAAACGCACAGCAGCCACACACACACACACCACAAGTAAACTCACACAGAGCGCACACACACGTGCACACCCGCACACAAACAAGCAAGCACGCGCACACACAGCGTGCACACACACGCAGTAAACAGACAGGACACCACGACAGATGTATAGTGAAATTAGAATATAAATCTTTTTATTAATCTTTTATTTTACAAATATCTCTCTGACGACTTGAACGTTATTCACTGATGCATCCCACTGCTAAAATACAGCATGATCGATGGAGCCATATACATACACACATTTTCACTGCAGGGAAAAATAATCATTTCGCAGCGCACACAATTACACTCTTATACGCACACCGCGCTGACTGACGAGAAAGCAGATACGCTCCGAACAGTCTGTAACGGGACTTAACCTCGCGTTCCCTCATCACAACACCCTGGCCTTCCAGCTAAGCTCAGGCCCTCCCGTCTCCACGCCGACAGGATTCAAACACGGGCGGACGATATCTGGAGCGTCTATCGATCTCCCTCCCCTCCTCGCTTTCTGTTGATAAACAGAGCTAAACGAGTCGAGCGATTATGGAACAGCGATGGGGGGGATTTGAACGGGGCAGACCTGCCATTTCTCCACCGGCGCGTTAAATGCTCTGCGTTATTTCAAGGCTAAAACCTTTTTCCAAGTCGCGGGAATAGCATGCAGGAGATTCGGTCATTACCAAGGACTGCGGTGCAGTGCTACTGTGCAAAATACAAGGGGCGGGCACGGGCCAACAGTCCCACAATCCTCTGGGTCTTACCCTGTCAGAATCATGCTAAAATTGGGCGCTAGGAGACCCAACACTGCCAGCGTTTCTCAGAGACCCCCCTGATTAACAGGGTAGTGACAGACATGATGTCACATCCCTTTGGGGCGGGGAGTGTGTTTGTCCTTGAAAAAAAAGAAAAAACCCACACAAAAAAAAACCAGCTAAAGCAAATAACTGAATCACATTCTTTTACATATTTTAACTTGTACTGCACATACAAGTTAAATTCAATCTAAATAAAACGCATAAAAAAAAGAAAAAAAAAAG
>NC_083760.1:7711326-7728826 GCF_963514075.1 Conger conger | reverse complement strand
CTCCGCTGACCGGAGAGCATGAATATTGAGAAGGCAGAGCAAGATCAAAAGAAGGGTGCAATTTAAAATGCATTTGGGAAATGCGATCGGAGAAATGGCTCGTCAGGCTATGTCTGAATATAGTTATTTCCAAACACAGTTTGAAATGGGTCTCGAATTCCCCTTATTACCTTTGGAAATGTGTTACACTTACCATAATAACACACAAACATTAGAACAAAATTATGAAACTGACAGACTATGAATAAGCATATACACTCACCGAGAACTTTATTAGGTATTTATAAGACATTTCTTTTACTTATTGGCTGCTTCAGGTGCTGTAGCCTATCCACTTAAGATGTTTGACGCGTTGTGTGTTCGGAGATGCTCTTCTGCATACCGCTGTTTTAATGCGTGTTTATTTGCATTACGGTCACCTTCCTGTCGGCTTTGACCAGTCTTTCTAACCTCTCTCATTAACAACACATTCTTGCCTGCAGAACTGCTGCTCACTGGAAGTTTTTTGTTATTCGCACCACTTTCTACAAACTAGAGACTGTTGCGCATGAAAATCCCAGGAGATCAGCAGTTTCCGAGACACTCAAACCACTCTATCTGGCACCAACAATTATTCCACAGTATAAGTCATATGGTCTGAGAGACATAGAGGGAGAGACATATGGTCTGAAAAACAACTTCCTGACCATTTTCTGCATGCTTTCATGCATTCAGTTGCTGCCGCATGATTGGCTGATTAAATATTTGCACTAACAAGCCCTAAACAGTTTACAATGCAGCTCATGAGCTTCACCAAGAACTGTGCTGAAGGCAGACATACGCGAATGAGCGTATAGTTGTGATGTCACAAAGTGACAGAAGTCCAAATGGCTCGGTGAGTTGCACAGTTTGGGTACGGATTGTGCGGATTTCTCTGTGCATTTCTGTATTGGTTTTCTCATTGCAGTGTTAGGTGTGTGTGTGCGCGTATGTATGTGTGTGTGTGTGAGGTGTCTGTGTGTGAGGTGTGTGTGTATGTATGTGTGTATGTATGTGTGTGTGCGCGCGTGCGTGTGAGATGTCTGTGTGTGTGAGGTGTCTGTGTGTGTGAGGTGTATGTGTGTGTGAGGTGTATGTGTGTGTGAGGTGTGTGTGTGTGTGTGCCACAGCGTGAAAAGTATCAACTGCTTCTTAATCCACATAGCAAGGGAAACATGGGCCCTTTAACCCAGCGCCCCGGCGCTGGTTCCCGCACTCACCTCTGCACGCGTGAGGGAGGGGCGAAGACGCCGTGTTTGGGGGGGCAGCTGAAGTACTGCACCCCCCCCACCGAGCCGTTATTCTTCCCACTGGGCTTGTCCAGTTCTACGCCCAGCCAGAACCCTGAGAGGGGGGCAGAGAGGGGGCAGAGAGGGGGCAGATAGGGGGCAGATAGGGGGCAGATAGGGGGCAGATAGGGGGCAGAGAGGGGGCAGAGAGGGGGCAGATAGGGAGAGACAGGGAGAGAGGGGCAGAGAGGAGGAGAGAGGAGAGAGAGGGAGAGACGGGGAGAGGGGCAGAGAGGGGCAGAGAGGGAGAGAGAGGGGGAGAGAGGGGGAGAGAGGGGGAGAGATGAGGAGAGATGAGGAGAGGGGCAGAGAGGGAGAGAGAGGGGGAGAGAGGGGGAGAGATGAGGAGAGATGAGGAGAGGGGCAGAGAGGGAGAGAGAGGGGGAGAGAGGGGGAGAGAGGGGGAGAGAGGGGGAGGGGGCAGAGAGAGGCAGAGAGAGGCAGAGAGGAGGAGAGAGGAGGAGAGAGGGAGAGAGAGGGAGAGAGAGGGAGAGGCAGAGGGTCAGGCAGTGCTGAGGCTGGTTTAGCTTAACTGCAGGCATTTGCTATTTTGGGGCTCTGGCGTGGTGCTTGCCCTTTTCCTTTTTGCCTGTTGCTCTGCAATACGTCTTTGTGATGGTCGCCTGTAAAGAGCACTATACAAACAAAACTTAACTGAATTGAACTAGCTAGCCTCGTAAGAAGCAGAGTGTGTGTTGGAACTGGCTGGATCTTCTCTGCGTGGAGTTTGCATGTTCTCCCCGTGTTCACGTGGGTTTACTCCAGGTTACACGCTAAGAAACGCCCGTCAGGTTAGTTGTGCTCCTGCTATTGCGCTGGACTGAACTAAGGCTCTGGAGCTGGTCCCCAGGTGCCGCACTGAGGCTGCCCACTGCTCCTACGTAACTAGGTTGGGTCAAACGCAGAGGACAAATTAAGTTGAATAAGGTGAATAAAGTGTCTCTCTTATATTAAAACGCGGTATAAACCACAGTACGTCGGGAATAAGGAACCCAAACTGGAGGCCTGAGGGAGACGGGTAACAGGCAGGGGCGGGACCTCATCCTGGCTGACGCACATTTAAAAACCCTTCACCCAGGGCACTCTATACAATACAGCGGGGATCGTTTGATTTAGGAAAGTGCTCTCGCCACTCACCTGGGGAACAAAGGGAAAGGCCTCGACCGGCCCGTCTTTATTCCAGAACGTTCCCTCAGCTCTGTGTTCGTTCAGAGGAGGGCCCGGGGCGGTTGGACGACCGGCTCTACTCCGTGTTAGACACACCCCCGACTGAAAGTGTGGGCGGCGAGCGGATTTCAGCCGGAGAAACGCAGGAGGGGTCAACTTTATCGAGGGGACGCCTAAAGCGGTCAGGCCCTTTAGCTTTCAGCGTGTGCTTCAGCTGTGCGCACTCTCAGAAATAAAGGTGTGAAAAGTGCATAAAAAGGTACAAATACTAGTCGGTGTGATGGTACTCCATACTATACCCCTTAAACTGTACCCCTTGCCAGGAACATATCATTCAATTGTACCTTTTTTGCATGGGGCAGCCTTATCCCAGTGGCTAAGGTACATGACTGGGACAGTGTAATCACCATAAGATCGGCTCAACTGTTGAGCCCTTGAGCAAAGCCCTTAACTCCACATCGCTGCAGGGGGGTTGGCCCCTGTTTAGACTAATCAACTGCCAGCCGCTTTGGAAAGAAAGCATCAGCTAAGTAACTGCAATGAAATATATATGTTTATATATCACTTTCAGGATACATTTGTGAAATGTGATCCTTGAAGAACGAAAATGTTTCTACACTGTGACTGTTTGTGAGAGTGTGAGGTGAAGAGCTGTAGTGTCTCTGAGGCGTTGACCTTGAAGGGCGGCTGTGACCTTGAGCGGGGCGGCTGTGACCTTGAGCGGGGCGGCGGGGTGCGGGGTGAGGGGCACGGGGTGAGGGGGCTCGGGGGCTCACCTGGGGCGAAGCTGGTCTTGCCGTAGAAGCGGACCACGCCGGTCCGCTGGCCCACCACCAGGACGCGCTCCCCCAGCCTGACCTCTGACCCCTCGCACACAGAGCTGCTCGCCGAGGGCGTGCGCGTTCTGGGGCCTGGACGTCAACATCACCATCGTAAACATCCTCTCCGTAAGCATTCGTCACCATGTGATTAATATGAGCGAATTGTACTGAACTCAGCGGCATCGCTCCGTTAACAAAGGGAAAATGAAAGAGCCAGAACAGGAAGGAACAGGAGAGTAGGGGATTTGCTATGCAGAACACGTGTCTGTGTGTGAGTGTGTGCGTGTGCGTGTGTCTGTGTGTGTGTGTGTGTGTGCGTGTGCGTGTGCGTGTGTCTGTGTGTGTGTGTGTGTGTGTGTGTGTGTGTGTGTGTGCCTATGGGCATGTGTGCGGGTGGGAGCGGGTGGGAGCGTGTGTGTGTGCGTGTGTGTGTGTGTGTGTGTGTGTGTGTCTGTCTGTGCCTATGTGCATGTGTGCGGGTGGGAGCGTGTGTGTGTGTGTGTGTGTGTTTCCGTGTGTATGGGCATGTGCGTCTGTTAGAGCATGTGTGTGTGTGTTAATGTGCATTCCATGTGTATTTTCCTAGCTATGGATGTGGTGCTTTGACTTGTGGAAGAACCTATGCACTTGTAAGTCGCTTTGGATTAAAAGCGTCTGCCAAATGACAGAAATGTAAATGTAATGTTTGCGTTCGAGCGCGTGCTCCATACCAGCTGCTGTTTGAGCGGTCTGGGGCGTGGCCTTGGAGCTGGGCGTGGCCCGCTCTCGGCGTATCCGTGCGGGGGGGCGTTGCCGTGGCAGCGGGCGGGGCCGAGACGCAGGGCCGTGTCTGGACTCCAGAGAGGAGGAGGAGGAGGAGCAGCTTCGGGAGAGAATGCCTGTGGAGGAGAGGAAGATGGAGAGAGTGAGTGATACAAACGACGGGAGAGAGATCGAGAGAGAGGGGGGGGAGTTAGTGTGAAAGCACCAGCTTATCCTTTTCAAAAGGAACAAGGAAGCTGGACATGTGAGTTCACAGCAAACAATCCACAAAAAGCACTCCACAGCAGCCGGTATTAGACAAACTACAAGATGTACAAAAACTACAAGATCACACAGCACACTACGGTAACCAGCATGGGACACACTGTGCAAGATCACACAGCACACTATGGCAACCAGCATGGGACAAACTGGAAGATCTCATAGGCTACTGTGGTAACCAGCATGGGACAAACTGGGCAACATCTCACAGCACACTACGGCAACCAGCATGGGACACACTGTGCAAGATCTCACTGCACACTACGGTAACAAGCATGGGACACACTGTGCAAGATCTCACTGCACACTACGGCAACCATCATGGGACAAACTGTGCAAGATCTCACAGCACACTATGGTAACCAGCATGGGACACACTGTGCAAGATCTCACTGCACACTACGGCAACCAGCATGGGCCAAAAACGTAATAGTTTTGTATTCAAATACTTTTCTACACATTTTTGGTAGGCTCAAGGATAATCAATCAAAGCAGGCAAGATCAATTGAGCACAGAAAAGCATTTGAATTTTAAACAATTATGCACTTGACCCTGGTCTGGTAACCAGTATGGCACACACTGCAAGTGTGGATAACACGGCACACTACGGGAAGCAGCAAGGGACATATTTCACACAATCAACACCAGGACTCTTACTGCTGATCCAACATCCCCCCCCTCCCATTGTACAGTGCGTTCGGTCCCCTGACGGACCGTCTGAACACACGAGCAGGCCGCCCCCTGTCAGTCACCTCTCCGCTTTAAACCAGCGCAACAAACACCCACCACCGTGTGTCCCGAGGAGACCTCAGCCAGAGAGAGAAAAAAAACACGCAGAAACTGTCATTTTCCACGGCAGCAGAAACGAAACGTGGAGGAAAGGCGGCTCTCTCCAGTTTGGCCATTAAGAGCTCGTTTAGGAGTCTGACACCATTACGGCTCGACTTTCGCAGCCCTCCCCCGCCGCGGAGCTTCATTAATTACACAAGCTGCGGGCCTAATGGCACGGCGCGCGCCGAGTCTATAGGAGCGCCCGCGCGTCCAGCGCCAAGTCTATAGGAGCGCCCGCACGTCCAGCGCCAAGTCTATAGGAGCGCCCGCGCGTCCAGCGCCAAGTCTATAGGAGCGCCCGCGCGTCCAGCGCCAAGTCTATAGGAGCGCCCGCGCGTCCAGCGCCAAGTCTATAGGAGCGCCCGCGCGTCCAGCGCCAAGTCTATAGGAGCGCCCGCGCGTCCAGCGCCTTCGCCCGCCGGCTGGAGCGCGGCGCGGGAGAGCCGGTCGCCGGGGCGGGAGAGCTGGTCGCCGGGGCGGGAGAGCCGGTCGCCGGGGCGGCAGAGCCGGTCGCCGGGGGCGGGAGAGCCGGTCGCCGGGGGCGGGAGAGCCGGTCGCCGGGGGCGGGAGAGCTGGTCGCCGGGGGCGGGAGAGCTGGTCGCCGGGGCGGCAGAGCTGGTCGCCGGGGGCGGGAGAGCCGGTCGCCGGGGCGGGAGAGCCGGTCGCCGGGGCGGGAGAGCTGGTCGCCGGGGCGGGGGGAGAGCAGGTCGCCGGGGCGGGAGAGCCGGTCGCCGGGGCGGGAGAGCCGGTCGCCGGGGCGGGAGAGCCGGTCGCCTGGGCGGGAGAGCTGGTCGCCGGGGCGGGAGAGCCGGTCGCCTGGGTGGCAGAGCTGGTCGCCGGGGCGGGAGAGCTGGTCGCCTGGGCGGCAGAGCTGGTCGCCGGGGCGGGAGAGCCGGTCGCCGGGGGCGGGAGAGCGGCAGATGCCCCGCGACGCCGCGGGGTTTGGCGGGCGATGGCGGCAGGCTTCGCCCCCGGTTGGGAAGTCCCGGACGCGTTTCGCGGAGCGTGCCTTTCAGCCGCTGATTTACGGCACACCAGATCGGCGCGCCTCGCTAACAGCCCCGCTGCCAAATCAAGGGCTTTTTAAGTCCTTTAAAACCCCCATCGCCCCAAATTCAAGGACCCATAAAATCTGTAAAGGAGTGTTTCCAACTGTCCATAAAGCCTCGTAAAATACTAACTCAATATCGCTGTCAGAAACGGGATCTCACACCCGGGATATTATTTGTCTATTAAAGGATTTTTAGAGGTTTAATGGAGTGTGGGAACCCAACAGGACGGAGAAGACGGGGTGAAGTCCGCTCGGCGGAGGTTAAGCACGAGTGTGGGGTTATTTAGAGTCTCAGGAAGACTGTGGATCAGCAGTGAGATGTTCAAACAGTGGGGGGGGGGGCTTGCAGTGCCTGCAGTACCTGTCTTGTCCACCAGGTCACTGGCACCCTCAACAGACTCTTTCTGTTTCTCGTCTGTTTTTTTGACGGACGGAGTTGCTTTCCCTCCAGGAAAAAACACAAACAAAGAAAATAAAAAATAAAAAAAAACAAGTATGAAATATATTTGGGAGGAAATGAGAAAGATTGCAGGAGGGAAGAGGGGGAGAGGAGGAGAGAGGGAGAGAGAAAGACGGAGAGAGAGAAAGAGCGGGAGAAGACACAACATTGATTTAACACTAAAGTGTGAAAAGTAATAAAAGGAAGTTATTTCATAATGAATCACTGGATTGCCTTAGTCGAGGGCTCAATCATTACAGTAGTCAGGCAGCTCCACAAAAACAACCATACGCACTCAAGGTGAGGGAGAGTCCCACAGTTGAGGCCCGTAAAACCATCATCGCTCTTTATCAGAGTGCTGTGGGAGCGGGCACACACATCAAAAGTTTTACCCTCTCACTTAAACTATTTGTTTACACCGAAAAATGAAATTGAAAAAAAATTGAACTATTTATTTTTAAGCCGAAATAATTGTATTAAACTGTATTATGCAGCGACCTTACTTCCATAATTCGCCTCTAGAGGAACGCGGCAGGATGAAAACTTTTTAAGTACCTGTGAAGAGGGCTGACGAGACACTTTTCACAGCTTAAGAGTTTAAGTAACCCTCCACATATAATGGAGCTGTACCGCGGTGCTTAGCAGAGTCCGGAAACCCACACCCAACATCCGCTAAGAGCCTTCCGGAGAAAGAGCCACAGTCAAAGCCACACCACTTAACACGACTTAACACGACGGCCTTAACGCGATGGACTTCTAAAGTATAAAGTATGCACTGGCCCCAGTGCTCTGTGCAGACATTCTGATACAAACTTAAACAACCCACCATTACATCACATTATCACGCTTCTACCAATACTAACATTATCAGTAGCAGTATTATGGCTATTTATCCTTTTATTAGCATTAATACTTCTACTGTTGCTGCTACTAGTACTACTACTACTACTGCTGCTACTACTGCTAATACTACTACTGCTAATACTACTACTGCTGCTACTACTACTGCTGCTGCTGCTACTACTACTACTACTACTACTACTACTGCTACTACTGCTACTACTACTACTACTACTACTACTACTACTACTACTACTACTACTGCTACTGCTACTGCTACTGCTACTGCTACTGCTACTGCTACTACTGACTGCTACTACTGCTACTACTACTGCTGCTCACTACCAACTACTCACTACCAACTGCTTACTACCTACTACTTACTACCTAATACCTACTACTCTACTACTGCTTAATACCTACTACCTTTACCATTTTCGACTAACTACCGTCCAAAAATGGTCCAAAGAGAACATTGCCTGCTACTGCCCCGACAACTCCACCCGCAACTGCCCGGAAAACAGCACCTGCTACTGCCTCACTAACACCACCTGTAGCACCAACGATTTCTCCCATCACCCAAATACTACAGTAACCGAAGCAGACTCCGCTTGGCTCCAGCCGTCAGACAAACACAGCCGACCCCCCCGGTGCTGCCGTCAGCAACATACCCTCGGCAGCCCGGACCGTATCAAACGGACCGCGCTTTTATTATATATATAAACTTTAATCTCCCATCTCCCTTAATGGCCGATTACTCACTACAGCGCAATCGATGGGCCGCTTTTCTCCGTCCCACTGTTGCTCGGGTGGGTATAGGCAGTGGAATTAGTCCGCCTCGACGTCCCGCTAATCTGACGCTACGGATGCCACCCCGGTAATGATTTATGTAGGCTTCTGCAGTTATTTACCTCCTAAACCCAGAGCGGAGAAGGGAGGACGGGGCTCCGTTACTGAGCTCCGCAGATATCGATCGGCTGTCCCCTGAATCGCAGGACAGAGGTGGTGAGGGGGGGCAGCCGGACCGGGCCGAAGCTCGAGCCCCCCGCTGCTTCACAGCGGGAAAACAAACGCAGTGTGCGCATTTTCACATCGTTGCTGGCTCCCGTTTCCCTTGTAGGACATTGCCGTTTCCGCCCCCACCTGCATCCCCACCCCTCCCCCCAAAAACACGCACCCACACACACGCACGCGTGCACACAATCACGGAATTTGATGCTCGATGATCCCGCTTGAACTTCCTCTTGTGGTTTCATTATCGATTGAATTGAATCGATCGAGCCACTCGAATCAATCAATCAATCAAAATGGCAGCGAAGAAACAAGGTTGCGTGACCTTGTGCAGTTGGCTGCCTGCTTTCAGGCACCATGCCCCACAAGGGGTAGGGCTTTCTGCCGGTCCTGTGGAGCATGGTCACCTCCACTGACTGGAGAGGCTTCACCTCACGCCGCTCAGTCAGCAAGGAGGATGAAGAGGAGGGGCTGTCTGACATTACACTACATTACATTACACTACACTACACTACACTACACTAGACTACATTACATTACATTACACTACATTACATTACACTACATTACATTACACTACATTACACTACATTACATTACATTACATTACAGGCATTTAGCAGACGCTTTCATCCAGAGCGACGTACAACTACGTGTAAATAAAATATGTAACACACGCAAATACACAAACATATACACATATAGACATACATACATACACACACACACACACAGACGCACAAACACACCTACACACACACACACACACACACACACCGACATGCACGCACACACAAAGGCACACGCGTGCGCACACACAAACATACACACAAGCACAGGCGCACACGCGTACCCACACACTCCCAAACAGCCCTCCCGCCCCCCTTACCCGGTGATGAATTGCAGGCTGCCCACTCAGGATGGCTACGGCTGGGTTATTAAAACGGCTTAATTGGGCTATCAATCAGGCCGAGATTCTGGGAATTCCAGGGAACTTTGGAGAGCTTTTGGAGGCTGCCATTCCCGTCACGTCTGGACGAGGTGAGCCAAGGGTGCCACAGGGCGGTCCGTTCGGGGCCGAGGGGGGCCAGAGCCGCTATTACCCCTCTCAATTATCCGGAAACTTCTGTCTAACAACCGGAATAGTGTGGAGAACAATCCCCTTATCCCACATCACACACACACACACACACACACAGATTGCAAGTGTAGAGACGCGCATTCACATGTGAGCACTTGCACGCACCTGCACACCAGACACACACCCATGCACACACACACACACATACACACATACACCTGCACTCACTCACACACACATACACACACACACACACACATGCACCTGCACACCACACACACAAACCAACACGTGCACCTGCACACCAGACAGACACAGACACACACACACACACACACACACACACACACACACACCCGCTTCTCTCTCACTCACACACATCCCTCTCACTCACACACATGCCTGCAGAGAACAGAACAGAATCAACGATGTGCCTTTCGCGGGAGAGATGTGACTCAGGGAAGTTAAGAGCTTAAAACACTTTGTTCCCGCACCATGCTGGGTAAAAACACGGCTGAGGTCACTGCACAATGGCGTCAGCGAGAGCAGGTGAACCGCAGCCAAGCGTGAGCCTCGCTCGCGCTGACGTAGGAGGAGGCTCCTCAGGGGGCCCTTACCCATAAATCTGTGCGCTAATTGCGTCCGGAGTAGCCGAACGATGCTCTCCCCACACCAAGAAATCACGTCGGCCGGGCTTCTGCGCTGAGGGCCCAGAGCGTTTGGGAGTTTTGTTTTAATCATCGCGTCCCGGTTATTAACGGCGTTCAGAGTGAGAAAGAGCCTGCACCACGCCTCCATTTCCACAGGGAGCCGGGATTCAGCCTCACTATGCCCGTTACAGCCATTACTCCTCTGAGTGTGTGTGTGTGTGTGTGTGTGTGTGTGCGGGAGAGATTATGTGTGTGCGTTTGTGTGTCTGTGTCTGTGTGGGAGAGAGTATGTGTGTGCATGCGTGTGTGTGTGTGTGTGTGTGTGCGCGCGCGTGTGTGTGTGTGTGCGCGTGCGGGAGAGATTATGTGTGTGTGTGTGTGTGTGTGTGTGTGTGTGTGTGTGTTTGTGTGTGTGTGTGTGTGCGGGAGAGATTATGTGTGTGTGTGTGTGTGTGTGTGTGTGTGTGTGTGTGTGTGCGGGAGAGATTATGTGTGTGTGTTTGTGTGTCTGTGTCTGTGTGGGAGAGAGTATGTGTGTGCATGCATGTGTGTGTGTGTGTGTGGTGTGTGTGTGTGTGTACACTGTATGCATGCCTCTGTGTGTGTTTGTGTGTGGTGGAATTTGAAATACTCTCTTGACAGCAAGCTCTAACACCGCTTACCGGTGGGGGTGATGAGGCAGGTGTGAGCTAATGATGCACCAAGTTTCCCTGTAAACAACCTTAAAGTAAAAAGCTTATCTACACTTTTCTATATTATTAAGTTTAATGAGCATGAGATAATTTGTGTTTCCCCACCGCTAAAGTTGGGCTGCTTGTATACTGTGTGTGTGCCTAAGTGCGTGTGCTGACCCTGAGCAGAATCTTCTACACTTGTGAGGCCCTGTCTCCACTGCAGCGATGTGGACCTGGTCTCTCTGGAGGCTCTCTGGGCTGAGGAAGAGGCCTACCTGTGTTCACCTTGGAGGTGACGTGGGACAGGTCGAGCCGGGTGCTGCGCAGGGGGGTGGAGCTTCTCAGGGGCGCGTTCCTGCGACGCTCCGATGGCTTGGTGATTTTCGACAGGGGCGCAAAGATACCTAACGGGGAGGTGTCAGGAGTGAGTGTCCAAAGCGGAAAAAAGTGTAAATACTTGGGAATCAGAAAGCTCCCATTCAGTCTCCTCTAACACCAAGCAGTAATTATACAGACTAGCCAGAGGGGAGCGCTGTTTCCGCACTGGCGACAATGAAAAGGAGAAACACTCTGGGCCTGCTGCCGTGGCTCTAGTGTGTATAAGAGACTGTTTTTACTATACTTGTGGGGACATAGTGGAGGACAGACTGGTCCTAGCACCAGGGCTCCAGTGTGCATAAGAGAATGTGAATACTATACTTGTGAGGACCTAAAGGGGAGACACTGGGCTAGGTGTCAGACAGCATAAGAGATTGTTTACTATACTTGCGAGGACCTAAAGGGGAGACACTGGGCTAGGTGTCAGACAGCATAAGAGATTGTTTACTATACTTGCGAGGACCTAAAGGGGAGACACTGGGCTAGGTGTCAGACAGCATAAGAGATTGTTTACTATATTTGTGAGGACACATATGGGGACAGACTAGGAGACACTGACAAGGTCTGTTCCCTGGGCTCCACTGCACGTGAGAAAGTGTGTACACTCCATTTGTGAGGACATCCAGGGGGTACCCTGTGCTTGGTGTCAGACTGAATAAGAGAATGCTTTTACTATATTTGTGAGGACATAGGGAGTGACAGACTAGAACAGACACGCAGGACTGTTCCTGTCAGGGCCCCTGTGTGCACAACGTCCTTTGTGAGGACATAAAGTGGAGACAGTTCGGAGGGCACCTTACCGTGTTTTGGGAGGCAGCTGAAGTACTGGACCCCCGCCACAGAGCCGTCGTTCTTCCCCTCTGGGTCAACAAGTTCTACCCCGGCCCACTGACCACCGGCAAAGTCTGTGCTGCCACAGAAACGCAGGGTGCCAACCTACAAACACACACACACACACACACACACACCCCACATAGAAGCAAGCATCCGCACACACACACAGTGAAAAAAAAAAGGGTATGAATTAGTCATGACTGTTTTTGAAACAAAATGCAACTGTAAATGAAACATATTTATATATTTAAATGCACAAACATCAGACAGGAGAAAAAGAAATAAATAACAGCCATCGTGGCTGCAAGCTGACATCAGCCAGCAGGAAAGATAATAAGGCTTTGATTAGCCAATCTGTGGTCGCGGGTCCTTGCGATTTCACTCCCAGTGAGCGGGGAGATTTCATTAATGGCTTTTTCTTTGTGAGGCTGTCAGACATGGCCCGGGTGCCCGAGGCAACAATGAGAGCATTATTAGTCAAGGACACATCGCTGATCTCCGTGCGGTCTGCGCCGTCCCCGCGCACTGCTCTTTTTCCTCGTTTTTCATCTCAGAGAGAATGAAGTGAAACCGGGACTACCTGGTCCATCGCTAAAGGAAGCGAGAGGCGAGTGGTGAGAGGTCAGAGGTCAGAGGTCACATTAGTCTCATCGCTAAAACAGACGGGGGTTTGGAGTTACTGGATAAGAGGACAAAGTGGTCGCGTGCCACCAATTGGCCACAGCTATGGTCGCGTTCTGATACGGAGAACAAAGCATTCGATTCTCTCATGAGCCAGCAAGGAACCATCACAGTTACTGGGGTTCATGAATTTCTCATCAGCCAATCATCTTCCCTCACTGTAGTAGCCACCATCCACCACTCTACACGGATATGCTCAGGGCCACAGTGGCTATCTGAACATCTGAATCGGCCCCGTGTAATTTTCTACTTATACCTCCCAGGGCATTACTGCACATCGACGCCTAAGATGAGTCACTCTCCATTGTCGAGATGGAAGGGAAAGTACCGTATGAACAGAAATAATTCACTCCTTATGTCCCGCGGTAATGACTCCCATACTCGCACACCCCCTACCTTCTGGCCGGCGATGACCACGCGGTCCCCGATCTGGATGCCCATGGTGCGAAGCTGGGCCTTGGCCTTGTCGGAGAGCACCCCGGTGGGGCGGGACAGGATGGGGGCGCAGGGCTGGGGCAGGGCGTCCTTCAGCAGGGCCCGCATCTCCTTGGCCAGGGCGGCCGCGTCCGCCATCTCCAGGGGCATCTCCAGGGGCTCGGGAACCACGTCTACAGGACACTGCCCCCGCTCGTTCTGCACGGGGGGGGGAGAGGAGGGGGCAATAATGCCGTCACGCTGCTCCTGAGAGCCAGATAACACCCGAACACACACACGATACACATTCAGCAGAAGTGGTAGCAGTCGTAGCACTCGCGGGGGGTGGTGTCAACAGCAGTGCCTGTAGCAGTCGTAGTTGCATTAGTAGCATTCGTAGCGGTAGCAGTAGCAGTAGCAGTTGCAGTAGCAGTAGCAGCATTGGTGGTTGTTATAATAGTAGTGATAGTATAAAGCAGTCGTAGTTGCATTAGTAGCGGTAGCAGTAGCAGTAGCAGCATTGGTGGTTGTTATAATAGTAGTGATAGTATAAAGCAGTAGTATTTGCATTATTAGCATTCGTAGTGGTAGCAGTAGCAGCATTGGTGGTTGTTATAATAGTAGTGATAGTATAAAGCAGTAGTATTTGCATTAGTAGCATTCGTAGCGGTAGCAGTAGCAGCATTGGTGGTTGTTATAATAGTAGTGATAGTATAAAGCAGTCGTAGTTGCATTAGTTGCATTCGTAGCGGTAGCAGTAGCAGCATTGGTGGTTGTTATAATTTTTTTTTAAACTGGGTGCTACATGTTGAAGTGAGCTTACATGCCCGGCTCAATGTTTTGGGTTCATAGTCGTTCCAACTGACTGTTAACGTACACTGCTGTTATTACGGGTTATAATTAGTTGCTGGCTGCTGTTGTTTGTGTTAGTTGTTGTTGCTGGTTGCTGAATTGGTAATTAGTAGCTGTCACTATGGCGGGCTGTGCACACAGCAGATAACAGCCACTCGCTAGCGAGAGCCCTGGAGACGGAGTTGGAGACGAAGCGGAGCGCTGGACACAGTTAGGGAGAGAGATTTCTTTTCAAAAACAACAGGTAAAACCCACCCACCTCGACCCTCCCACATATAACCCAGCGAGTGCGTCAGCAGGTGTCAGACGGCCCAGGGCTAATGGACTGGACTGTGATACGCGGAGCGCGGGGTGACGGGCCAGGTGTTGACTATGGGAGGGAGGAGGGCGTTTGGGCGCCGTTTGGGCGAAATGTCACGAGGGGATTATTCTCCCTGACACGTCCCGGCCTGTCGTTACTGACCTTTCCCGAGCTCAGACATGAGAAGAGTGTTTAATGCCCGCCCGAAACCATGCGCTCCGCGCCCCCCCCCCCCGCCTCTTCAGCGGCGTTATGAACGGCCCAGTCGACATAGCCCATCCTGGGGCGTCCTTTTCCCCCTCCCCGAGGCAGGCCGGAGGTCCCGCACACACGGGGTCTGAACACCACGGCGGACAGAGCGCAGGAAATAACACGGGGGCCGAAACAGGGCAAAGTCACCCCCACCCCCAAAGCAGGAGGGGTGTAGAGGCAAGTCGTAGTGACCCCGCCCCCACTGACCGAGACCGTCGCTAGCGGGGTGTAAGTTGGTGACGATTGTAGGTGCCCACAGCTTGGGGAAGGGGGCAGAGCTGGAGAGGGTGGGTGAACAGCGAGAGCAATATCATTTCAGAGGACCCTGAATTCCTACGCCATGCCCCTCACCCTGCTAGACTGAAGTGTTCTAGCAGCGGCTACAGCAGCCCAGCACAGCCCCGCCCAGCCCAGCCATTAATTGGCTGGCTGGAGCTGAGGCACCAATAGCGGGCAGCGGTGAGAGGAAGAGGCTTAATCTAGTGCCGCACTCATCCCCCCAACAGTCATTAACTGTGCCAGGCTCGTGGGGGGGCAAGAGGGTCACCAATTATTCCGAGATGACATCCATTTACTCCGACTTCTCCTGGCGAATCACATCTCCCTCCCTCCCTCCCTCCCTCCCTCCCTCTACAACGGCCGATCGAGAGCCGGTCCAGCAACCGGGGGGGGTGGGTGGGGGTGGGGGGACGGGGAACTCACACCCGCGCGCGACCCCGCCCGCCCGCACCCCCTCAGCCAATCACAGCCGGAGCGCGCCGCGCGTGTGTTAATCAACAGACGGGGGAATTAGAATGAGCGTTTCCGAGCGACGGCCGGGTCGTCTCCAAGGCAACGGGCGAACCTCGCCGCCGGTCGGCTTCAGGAGCCCGTCGCCGTGGGCTACGCGACGCCGCGCGCGCTCCACAGGTTCGATTTAAAAAAAGAGGAGAAGCGGGAGGACATGCCTTCACCCCGCTGTCGTTTCATGTGGAAACGGTTTCGGGAAGCCTGGAAATGAAGGCGGGAGTTTGACGGGGCCGCCCACGCGCTGGGGCCCTTTCGGGGGCGTGCAGCGGGCCGGACGGTCTTTTCGCGGCGCCCTCTCGCAGCGCGTTGGCGGGGCCTGGAGCCGACTCTTCGGTCCTGCCGAGCGACAGATCTCCACGCTTTCACAGCTGGGTTCACACAGACGGGAGGGAGACGGACTGGCTTTTTTAAAACGCTGTGGTGAGATCTGAGAAGTCTCGCACTAACGCCGTCGAAGGCTCTCCGGCCACAAGGCGCCAGGAAGCTGAGGCTTCCACTTCAAAGACTTCAGCCACCGCCGGTCACGGAAAACCAGGCGCACACCTTCTTACACCTTGTCCCTCTGCGGGCACACACTCATACTCACACACACACACACACACACACACACACACACACACACACACACACACACACACCACTCACACACACTCACACACACCCAGACACATCCACACGCTCTCGAACCAGGAGCTGGGTGCTCATTACCATAAATCATCAACAAGCCGTGTTACAGACAAAACAGCGCCACCTACAGGACTCTAACACAGCCCTCTCATCAGCCACACTGGCCTCCCCACCACTCCAAACCCCCAACAAGATGTCGGCAGTTGAACCCGACACCACGCTCACGGTAACACACGTCCACACCGGTCCTCTCCTCCTCGCGGGAGTGAAAACAGCGGGCCGTGTGCGCTCTCTGCCTGACGGGGACGAGCAGAGGCTGTGAACCAATTTACGCCCTTGCAGGTTCGGCGGGCGTCTCGTTAGCGCTCTCTGGTGCAAGATGAACACAGCCGCCCTCCTCGTTAGGGAGAGGAACGCCTGCACCGCCTGGCAGCCCGAACCATGCTAACCGGAGGGGTGGTCAAACATCCACCCAGACCCAGCGCACAGACGCAAGCCCCGCTTGCAGGCTGAGATAGAGCAACTCTGCCATCTGGTGGACAGTTGGGGTACTGACACGCGTGTCTATGTAAGCGTGTGCTCCCATGCGTATGGGCACGTGTGCCATGAACATGCAAACATGCGTACGCACAATGTCCATATGCGGACAGACACAAGTGGACAGACAAACGTAGACACAAACAGCAACACACACACACACCCCAACCCACCCACACACACCCCCACACACACACACACAACACACACCACACACCACACACACACATACAAACATAAACACAGAAACAACACACCCACACCCACACACACACACACACACACACACACACACACAGTAACACACACAGAAACACAGAAACGCCACACCACACACACACACCACACCACCAGATTAATCTTTCGTAAGACACAAACACAGTAACACCGAACAGATTTATTTAGCCACGTCAACAGCCGACTGCTGACACTGAAGTTCACCGGAGCAAACTGCCAGGAACACAGCGCGCCTGACGCGGAGAGAAGGCCACTGTCAGGCCCGGTGCCCGGGAGAGGCAGGGGTGAAAGGAAGGCGCTGACGGGTCAGCCTGGCCTTCAGGACACCGCGATGGAACCGCTGCCAACAAACAAACACGGCCGACACAGCGTTCCTCCTCCAAACAGCCGTGAGAGACGACCCTTACTCGCCTCGGAAAGGTCAAATTTAAAGAACTGAAGAATAATTCATCTAAATAGAGCAAACATAGGTAAGTGAAAGTTCCCAATGCTTGTGCATTCAGACCGTGGTACCTCAATGTCTACTCCGTTTTACACGGCAATATACTTGCTAAAAATATTTGGAGGACATTCCACTCAAATTTAAGCTACCAAAACAAAATATGTCTTCATGATACTGCTTCACTTAACAAAACATATGGACAAATATAGAAATCATTGACCTTTTAAATGAAATGAAATTTCAGCACATCCTCCACTATAT
>NC_083760.1:7649357-7701857 GCF_963514075.1 Conger conger | reverse complement strand
CATGTCCTCGGGCCCCGGCTCCTATCAGTAAGAGGGAAGTCACTGGGGAGGTAAGAAAACCCGGGAAAAGTGCATCGTCGGCCGGGAGTTGCTTCCGAGTTCCTTCAGGGGCTGGGCGATATAGCTACGGCGGTACATTCAAACAGTTACTTTAGCGCAATAAGAACCATCTCTGTCAGGTGGCGGTAGGTTTTGTTGCTTCTTTTCGCCTTAATCGCTTAATCACGGCAAGACATTTTCAAAAATTCTGTGAAATGCTTCCGGGCGAGAACAAACATCACTTGTATCTATTCATGAAAAAACATTTAACCAAAAAAATTTTTTTATTTAATTAAATAAATTTAAAAAAACCATTGAGATGACCCTCATCTCAGACCATGTGCCCCACCCCCGGAAAAAAGTGTGGGCGAGGCGCTGTCACTCAGGCGAGTGACCATACACACAGGCGCGAGAGGAATCTCGCTAAAAACAAAACAAAACTTGCGAAAACCCTGCCAGAGCACTGATGTTATCTTCCGTAGCGTGCAGGTGCTGTGGCCACGCCTCGCTTCTGTGTAACCGGAGATTGCTGGAAGAATTCCCACTCACCCAAATAAGGGACGTGTCGATGAGGAATCGTCATCGTTCATATTTTAACTGTTCTTAATTTAACACAACGCTACATTTCCACTAAATCGGTGATGATACACAGGGTCATATTTCCCTCACGGCACCTGAAGGAGGTCACGCCAACTAGCAGGGGCTGACAATTAAACGGCCTCTTATGCAAATTAAAGAGGGAGAGGCAAGAGAATGAGGAAGTTCTTCAGAAACTGATGACGGAAGTTTAACAGGAAATGAAGGGGTGAAACAGAATGAACGGACAGATACAATGTATAAAAAAAACACTGCGTATCCAGAGTAGTGAGGAGGCCATTTTGTGTCAGGCGAAGGTAAGGACATGTCCGATTTATATATTAACTGGACTGACAAGATCACCAGGTGGCAAAGCCACTATATTCCCAGCCAGACCAGGGTGAAATAACGAATTGTTTTGGATTCAAATACTTTTCTATGCTTCACTGCTCTTGTCTGGTGTATTGGAACCGGTGAGATACTCTCAGAAAGTGCAAACCCCACCCTGGTTGGCCGAATTGCACCAGGCAAGACCAATCGAGCACAGAAAAGCATTTGAATCCCAAATACGTATTTGACCCAGCCATGTGCCCAGCATTCCTGATGTCACGGAAGTGAGACAGCAGATGCTGAACTGATTCTCATTCCGCTGCAGAGCGCGATGAGGGTGGAGACAGAGAGGCGTGCCGTCTGACCTCGTTGCCGATCAGGCTGATGTTCTTCTGGACCTGGGGGACCCACTGTCTGAGCACGGCGAACAGCTCCGCCACACTGGTGCCCGGGTCCAGCAGAACCTCCCGGCACTGAGGGTCGCTCGGGTCGAAGAAGGAGAACTCTGTCAGGGCAATGAGGATGGATACAGAGAGGGTCAGGAGGACGGATGTTCTCTCACACGCACACGATTGCACTCTCACACACACTCTCACGAACCCACACACACACACACACACACACTCTCACGAACCCACACACACACTCTCAAACACACTCTCACGAACCCACACACACACACTCTCAAACACACTCTCACGAACCCACACACACACACTCACACACACTCTCACGAACCCACACACACACTCACACACACTCTCACGAACCCACACACACACACTCACACACACTCTCACGAACCCACACACACACACTCACACACACTCTCACGAACCCTCACACTCACACATGTAAACAGACACAGAGGCACACACACGAGCACACACGCACACACACGCACGCACACACACACACGCACACACACGCACACACACACACGCACGCACACACGCACGCACACACGCACTCACGCACTCACACACGCAGACACACGCACACACACACACACACACACACAGCATATATTTGTCAAAACCACCGTCTCAGTCAATTACCAACAGAAACTGAACAGCCTCATCTGCAGCACCTCGTTTGAAGGCACACTTTGAGAATTTAATTAATCCAAAGGCATGTGTAACACGATTACCCCCGAAACGCTGATAAAAGCGTTTAGTTTTCTGACAAACATACAAATTGTGCAATTAAATAGTCGAGATACGGCGTAAGCAATCCCAAAGGCCCCCTACAGGCCGGTCAGAGGAGCACAGCTCACTTTGGCCTGAGGCAAACCGGAGGGAAGCACGGGCCAGGCAGTCCATGGGGCTCCGTTCATTACAGAGCTAATCCTACAACTGCCACTCGCTCCCTTTTAAATCCTTTCACAGCGCCACTGCAAGGTCTCCTGGTCACCACGGGGAAAAGTGACAGAATTCTAGCAGAAAAACATAATTAAATAGTTCAAATAAGGTATTTGAGAGTCTTTTTTTGACGGGAACAAAGGATCTGACTAAACCAATTAGGATTTTCTTCATAACAATGTGATATTCAACGCTACGCGTTTAAGAAATTCTGACGAGCCGCGGTCCCCTTCATTCAAATCTTTTATTTTCTCTTCAAAGAAAAATGGTACACTTTATGGTCCGGACCCTAAGGACGTCTATAAAGTAAAAAGTAAAGAGATTGCTTCTAGTACACTTGTGATGGAAGCCAGGCGAGGCACTCATCGTGAAACGTTTTACAGACTACAGGACTGTAGTAGACGTTCGGGTTCATATCTTCTTATCACCAGTTTAGCCAGTGCCAGAAGTTCCAAGTTTAAATTTCCCCCCAGCCCCGGCCTCCACTGCCCAGAAACGGAAACACTGGGGGCCGGAGAAGTTTGCGAGCAGGCCTGGGTGAGATACATAACGGTTTTGGATCCAAATGGCTTCACTGAGATTGCCTGGTGTATTGGAACCGATAAAATACCCTGAAAAAGTGCAAACCCCCACCTTCTGGTCCCCACCCTCTTGGTTGCCTCAACTGTACCGGGCGAGATCAACTGAGGACAGAAGTGTATTCAAATCCAAAACATTGATGCATTTGAGCCGGGTCTACACAGCTGCACCGACTGTGACATGGTCCAGTGAAGTTGGGATCCCGTCACGGTCCAATGGAGCTGGGATCCTGTCACGGCCAAGTGAAGCTGGGATCCCGTCACGGTCCAGTGAATCTAGGATCTTGTAACACTCAGAGGTGAACGGTGACTGCAGGGCCCCACTGCATCCTCCTTCCTTCCCTCCCTCCCTCCCTCCCTCCCTTTCCTTCATTATCTCACTGCTCTTCACTGTAATTGCCGTCTGGCTCAGTGAGGTTTCTGCCATATCGCCTTCCAGACAGGAGGAACAGACGAGTGGAGGAGAGGAGGAACAGACAAGGGGAGGAGAGGAGGAACAGACGAGGGGAGGAAAGGAGGAACAGACGAGGGGAGGAAAGGAGGAACAGACGAGGGGAGGAAAGGAGGAACAGGCGAGGGGAGGAAAGGAGGAACAGGCGAGGGGAGGAAAGGAGGAACAGACGAGGGGAGGAAAGGAGGAAGAGAAAAGTGGAGGAAAGGAGGAACAGACAAGGGGAGGAAAGGAGGAACAGACAAGGGGAGGAGAGGAGGAACAGACAAGGGGAGGAGAGGAGGAACAGACAAGGGGAGGAGAGGAGGAACAGACGAGTGGAGGAGAGGAGGAACAGACGAGTGGAGGAAAGGAGGATACATAATTATTAGACGCACAGCGTGAGACTGCGGAGGGGGGCAGAGGGGGGGGCCTTACCGCAGTCGGAGGGCATGGGGGCCGACGCCACCTGGTGGACAACGGGCCGGTCGGCGTCGGGTGAGAGGCTGCGGTGTGGCCCCAGGACCGAGTCCCCCCCCGAGGACTCGGGCACGTCCTCCTTGGTCATGTCCCCCTCGGGGCCTGGACAGTGCGGGACAGGAGAGGGGGGGGGGAGAGAGAGGGGGCTGAGAACATGAGGTTTTTGTGGGTTTTTTTGCGGAGCGGTGCTGGGAAAACCCTGTAACTGGAGGCGCATACCTCTGTTGGTTTTCCGCTTTCCTTTATGTAATCTGATATTTCACTTATGGTAATGAAACGCGGGTCCTTTGTCCCAGTGCGAACCGCTTTACTGTTTTCCAAGCAGAGTAAATCAGGGTTCAGCGCTCGTAGTCATTGGCAGAAACCAGAACTGCCAAGAGATATGGCGCTCCCATAACAAGGTCCCCAACCTCTGCATTAAAGACTAGCTTTATTCCTGAAATGTCCCTGCATCCATCAGCCAAGTGGCAAAACAAAGGAAGTGGAGGCTATTGAAAAACATTTTATACACCTGTGGTCGGAGCCAAAAAGGCACAAATCTCTCAGGACATCGATCAAAACGGACCGACATTTCAGAACTTCAAAGGGGAAGCTACGACCACAGTGGGCAGTGAGAGTCCTCTCTCCCAGCTAACTCGCTCTACAATTAGAAGTCTTTACTTTACTTTTGTGTTGATCTGAATGAAGGAGGCCTACTGTTGTTATTATTACCAGCCTTGAAGTGTGCAAATATACAATTAAAACTGGCTTCTTTCTGGTATTCACGGTCATAGGCTCGTATTCCCAAAGCACCTCCGGGAAGGAGTGCTGGGAGTATGTTTAATCTAGGATTAAGATGCCCTTGTTCACATCCAACCCCCATCCGCTTTGAGCCAAAAGGCTAAACTGATCCCAGTTCAGCACTCGCACAGAGAGAGGCTTTCTGAATACGGGCCATGACGCGGGGATCCAAACTAACAGATGGCAATGCTAAAACAACATGACATTACATTTGTCATTGGCATTGCTAGGCCCGTATGCCCTTGGATGATAACATTGAGAGAGCAGAGGAAAGAAACCGCTCTTGTGCCACCCTGCAGTCTAACCAGCGGCCAAGGGCTCCAGCCAATTCTCAAGTGGGTGAATTTTTCTAATGAATCAGGGTATTTATTTTTTTATTTTTTTTACATAAAGTTCATTTTATATACTTAAAATAAATGTAGGCCATCGGCTTCACAAGGATACAGCTGAACTGCACAGTGATGACATTACATGAACTCCTGTAATAAGCAATACAAAGTAATGAACTGATGACTAACATAACTCATCATAATTAAGACACAATGTTGTGTGAACCGAAGTCTACAGGGGCTTTATAAGGTTGGCGACTCCAATAAGAAGCATTTATTTTCCATGGTCTGACACTTACACATTATACATGTAAATTAGTTCATTTTTATTTTTAAGTTTGCGGTGGCCTAGTCAGCTTATATACTGGATCGTAATACAACAACTCATCTCAAAAACAATTCAAACGACCTCACAGGCTTCTCCAATAACTCTACGCCATGTTTTATTCCACCCCCTCAACTATTAGCATATAGCCTATAAAAAATAAATAAAAAACGAACCCTTACCCATCCCAAAACAGCATCACGCTGACAGAAAAGTACCACCAATTCATCTTTCCTTTATAAATATTCAGTTTTTGCCAGTTTGCGCAACAGAATCCGCCGGGTCGAGCCGTTAGAGCGAGCGGCGTTAAAACGGGAACAGCTCCCTTCAGGTTTACGTTTTTCACTCCGTGTTATGGGGCCGTCGATTCCCGCGGTTCGCTTCAAACCGAGACGCAGATTACGAGTGATCAGGGCCTGCCAGCGCGCACTCAGTCACCGTCACTAACAGGACAGGGGCTCAGGGCTGCGCTCCTGTCTTTACACACATAGCGCGGATACGAGCGGGTTCACTACAATCAACTGCAGGCGACATCTCGCATAAATTACATATTGAGCAATGTATTTTGTCATTTACTTATTTTTTTAAATCAATACCGTCATTACCTCTAACATTTCCCTCCTAGTAACGGAACCCTTGAGAGTTTCCTTTGTGCATATGGAGTATGTAATTAACCGCCATGATGAGCAGCCAACGCACCTGAGTTGGGAAGCGGTAACATGAAATGGACTGACATTTTGAAACCAATAATTAGTGTAAAGCCTGAAGAAGGTATTTCTGTGTAAATGGGCGGAGCTGCCATTTTCAACCAAAAAGTCAGTTTGTGTGAAAGCCATTTTAATAACCCTTATAATGACAACACCCCTGTGGATATGCACCAACAGTACAAGCCATACGAAAAGCAATAGGACAGCTCTAAACGTGAACGTTAAAATACTGTAAGCAATATGTCTCTACCAGACCTTAACTGCCTTTTCTTGGAAAACTGCTATATTCAAAATGGCATCACCCCCATGTCCAATGAAAGGTTACAGCATAATTTCCACTTGTAACAGGATGACAACCGTACGTCACAGATCCTTATGATACAGGCAGAAACAAGTTAGATAAGCCTCCCCGGAACTTAATTTTATCATTACATCTTTGAATAAAATGCTAGGCTAATTGACGGCACCCAAATCTGCCATGTTCACTGGGTAGGATTCCAGAAAAAAATAAATCCGTCAATATTGTTTCAAACATGTTTCCTCCTCAAAGCGGACATCGTCAGGGTTGAGAATTACCACAAGGAGCCCAAGTACAAAGGTTCTGTCCCCAGCTCCACACCTGTCTGTCCAAGGTGACCCGCCTACCTAATTATCTGGCCGCACTTCACAGACCACCAGGACAGGAATACACGAACAAGCACCCCACAGATCCACGTCTCCCTTCCAATAATCATCTGGCTTTAGTGGACTTATAGGCCACAGACACGGCTTGATGTAGCTATTCTGGGAAACAAATACACGGGAACACAAAGCTAGGCTTTGAAAGTCTGCTGGCGAGTACTGCTTTACAGGAGTAACCTCCCTCGCCCCTGTTACTGACCCCTACTGACGACCTGGGCTGACCCTCCCGAACTCCAAAAAGCGCTGTGGACCTTTCCTCACTAAAGACATCTGAGAAGGGGGATCTGCCCCCGTGCCCCAGGTGAGATAGAATACGAGGTCCTGATGCCCCAAGGCCCAAAATGGCGTGTCTCTTAATGCTGACGGTACAATAGCTCACGATTGCAGCGGTTTTGTTCCATTCACACCATAACTGCAGCCGCCATACTGTAGGCTTAACGAAGTTACATAACTGCAACCGCACACGGTCTTCCGCCCATGACTGTCACTCATCTTCAATGATCTGAACTGATACTAATCCAGAACTCTAACCGAACACGCGCGACCGTAATGGTTTTCCCAGGGAACACAAAAGGGCCAGAGACGCAAACTGCGCTGGAATGCAGCGGCCAAATTAATGACTCACAGCGACACGGGAGAGAAACAAAACAGACGGAAGAGAGGGACGGCCTGTGCCCAAATCAAAGACAGAAAAACAAAGTTCACACACGAGGAAATGTGAGTGGAGCGGCAGTCTGAGAGACAATGAGTGAGAGTGTGTGCTTGCGTGTGAGAAAGAGAGAGAGAGAGAGACAGACAGAGAGAGAGAGAGAGAGAGACAGAGAGATGAGTGAAAGACAGAAGAAGAAGTTCAGTCACAGAGAGAAGACTCACTGTCGTCACCATTGACTGTCTCGCTCAGAGTTTCCTCCATGGGGCCCTGGTTATCCAGCCTGGTAATTTAGTGCAGAGTTCCTGAACTGAACAACTTGACTGACTCCCGCTTGTGCCCCCAGCTCGTCCCTCTCTGTCCAGGGTCCAGCGCCCCCGCCCCGTGCAGCACTCTCCAGTCACACTCAGCATCATGTGGCTATTTACAGCACAGACTTCCCTGGAATCCCACCCCTCCCTCTCAGTGTCTCTGTGACTCTCTCCTGCAATATCACACCTCCACTCAGCGCATGCACGCACACACACACACACACACACACACACACACACACACTATCACTCTCTCATGCAATATCACACCTACACTCAGCGCATGCTCACTCACTCACTCACTCACTCACTCACTCACTCACTCACTCACTCACTCACTCACTCACTCACTCACTCACTCACTCACTCACTCACTCACTCACTCACTCACTCACTCACTCACTCACTCACTCACTCACTCACTCACTCACTCACTCACTCACTCACTCACTCACTCACTCAGCCAGCTACATGCAGACTAGCATGTCTGAGTGTGCCTACTGAATACGCGCACACACGCACTCGCACCCGAACACATACACACGTACATTCACAAGCAAGGAAACACACACACCCCCAACCACTGACACACCCATACCCACTCCATACACACACGCGCACACAAGTGCACGCCAAATATAAACACACGCCCATGCATGCACACACATGCCCACGAGAGACAGACAGACACACAGACACACAGACAGACACACAGACACACAGACACACAGACACACAGAGGCCTCAGTGAGCACCTCACCCTGCCTTGCGCAGGATTAAAACTTGGCTTTCGCTTGTTCTGCCCCAGTTGTTACGAGCAGAGCACAGGGCAATGGATAATCCAAAGGCAGTCACGTCATATGGGTTTTCTCTCAGCATTACAGGGAAAGAGAACAGAGGGGAAAAAAGCCTTGGTCCTTGTTTTCATCGGTACTGTTTCTACACAGCTAAAAACCACTTTCATACGATGCATAAAATGCATGACATTTTAGAAGACGCTAAATAAAATAGAACCTGTGTTTGCTGAATAAGTGCATTTTCCATAGATCAGCTGTAGCCTTTCACTCAATCCACTACGCTTCTTTGGACAAGAATTATGCAAGACAGTGTTTGCTCAATATGCTGCTCATGTGTGGACATACTTGTGGCTCCGGTTCACAGCCGAATATACTGACCAGGACAGCCCAGGAGTCATTAAACACATGCTCAGAAAATCTAAGTAATATGATCAAAGACACTGAAAGAAACCCTGAAAAGAGCAATAGAAAACATTTCAAAGTATGTAAAAGTCCAAAAGACCTGCATTTTTGAAAGCTTAAATGATGGCAAACTGACTACTATTAACAAGCTGACTGAAGATTCTAACAGAGTTTTGCTAGCCTTTGCCTGTGTACTGTGACCTGCCTCAATGCAAGCGAGTGTGCTACACAGAAATATCGATAAATAATTCAACACAAAGCCCCTTTTAGTGTGAGAGTTCGCTTAAGTATTCTTTGCCACTTTGCTCCACCCAAACTGTTCTATAACACAGACACAAAAGAGAATAATCTCCCAATTTGCCACTTATATCATGTAGGGCTGAGCGGTCCATTGTTCTGAAGAGCTTTCACAAGCACGCGCAAGGCAGGTCTAGAATGGCGAAAGCAACATTTAATGAAAGTTGCATACATATCTTCAGTAAATACCTTCGTTAATTCCCAACCCTCTGCGCTGACGTGTTTTTCCTCTCCTCGGTCGTAGCAGTAACCAGCAGGTAATTTCCCCAGCAAAGAGTAGCGCAGCGTAGCGTTACTTGCTGCGGTGGTGGAGGTACTTCATCTGAGTGAGTTAACCCGGGCAGTGCAGTGATGGTGAGTAACCCACGTCTCCCCCCCCCCCCTCTGATTTTTCAGACCCTAGGCACAGTACCACGCACAGTTGCCACCGCCAACACAAGAAGAAACAGGAAACAAAACAGTCGAGAAAGAGAAGCATCCTGCCCTCCACGTCCTCTGCAGCAAGTTAAAAATAAGCTTTGTGCTCAAGCATCTGCGTGAAAGTCAACATGGGCTGCGCTTCGATGCACAAAGCGACGCACATCTGTGCATATACAGCATAGGGTGGGTCCAGAACAAACAACAGGGCACAGAGCTGTTTTATCTCCCTCATTCGGCCATAGAACAGTACAGGGCCATCCCAGCCCTGGGTGGACGATGCCATTACAAGCGGGTAAAGACAGACAGGTGAAACACAGGTGACGATAGGTTAGGGGACTCCTGCAAAGTGTCACAGTGTGACGTGGTAGAGAGAGACAAAACACTGGAAAGAAGGGTAGGCCAAATATAAAAGTTAACATGCACAGAAATAGATTTTAGTGTTGAGATTAAAACATTCACAGCCAACTTCAAATGAAGTTGACTGTTTCATGCCTGGACATTCAGGTTATGCTCAACACATTCTCTAACCTAAAGCAGGGTTTGTTTGTTTTTTTTCTGATTCTGTCAAATAAAATCTAAAACTTGCGTGTCACAATCTTTGATCAAAGCCTGTCTGAATATGTATTGCAACTGGGGATATTTTGATTATCTTTGACAATTTAACTAACTGGGGCAATGGTGCACTTCTGTACTGTTTTAGAAACGAAAACAAGAGAAAGAAATTGTTTGGAATTGAAAATCGCACAGGAAGTGTGTGCAGATCTGGTCCGACCTCTCGCATAGCGTCTAACCGCTTGTTTTTGTGATAAGAACCACAAATTATCTCGTCTCTGCCTAATGTACATCTCAAGTACGATTACGATGCGCCAATTAACTGAACACACTATGGCTCCAATATGGAAGGGACCATATAGAAAACGAGTGGATGATTTGAGACACCGCCAAAATGCAATCAACGTCCAACGTTCTTAGATTTCACTTCCATTAAAGTGGTGTATATGCATGAATACAGTGGTAAAATAATTTTAAAAAACACATTAGTACGATGCACTCCCTCGACAGTGGCTACATGTATAATATAGCAGTCCCCCATCGACTCTGCAAATGTTTCGGAAGCACAGCGCCTGCAACCACGCCCTCCGCAGCGGACCAATCAATTCCCAGCGTCAGCTCATGTGCGCAGAAATCTGATGTTCCACAGCCAATCGCTGCAATGAAACGGGCCGAGAACGTCGTGTTGTACGAAGTAGCTTCTCGTTACAAAAATAAAGATGTTCGAGAATACACTTCTGCAAAGTTAGTCCTGCAATACTCAAGCAAACCCCGTGAATTATAGCATTGTTATGCATGTTAAAAATGTACCCATACCGAGTTTATCAAGCTATGCAGCAAATGCAACGGGCCGACGACGTGACACATCGGATCCATAGCTACGCTAACGTTAATACTCAACAGTTTGCAGCATTTAATCAGCTAACTATGGTTCATCAATCTGAGATAAGCACCACACTAACGAGCTAGACTAAACTACAGGGAGTTGCATATAACCTTGCTACCGGCTTTGCCATTTACCGGGCAACATCCATCCAGGTGTTACAATTACCGTTATGTCCTTGAGTGGTTCCAACTACCTCGCTAATCTGCAAGCCGGCTTGCCACCATCCCTTACAACTGCATTAGCTACCGAGCACACGCAACGTTAACCAATTATACAACTTAACGTTACCTTAGCCAACGTTATCTTGACATAGCGAGCCAAACTAGCTACGATTTAAGTTAGCTCGCTGCCCATCTGTGCAGCTCTGTGTGATTAGGTAACCAGCTAGCAACCACTATCCACCAGCAACGTTAACTACCTGTTATTCGTTCTTGTAGCACAAGTTTGCGAACAGAAACGAGTCTAGAGAAGCCAATTTCGCTGGGTAACGTTAGCTAAGCAGCAGCTATAAGGGCCTCATTAATGCAAACCTTAAAGCATGTAATTTAGCAAATGTTAGTGCAAGACACTGTCGCAAACTGAATTCGTGCTAACTGGATAAAAAGCATATTTCACACGCAAGACATGGTTCCGGAAATGTAAGACAATTTGCTGATTAGCACCCCCATTATTCATAAATTATTATGAATACCTACATTAATAATCACTGACAAAAAAATCCCGCGGTACCTGTCTCTTCAGAGTAAACGTAGTCGCTGTCTAACTTGTGTTTCACTTCTCCAGAAGCAATAAAGAAGCATGATTTATGAGACAAGTTGCTTGCTAGCCAGATAGCTACAGTAGCTAGTAAGGCCCATAGACACCACTTCCTAGATGGCTTACTTTGACAGCGCGTGCCTTACGTACAAGTGCGTGCGTGACGGGAGCGCGCATTAATTTAAATTAAAGCAGGTAGGCCTAATAAAAATTAAACTACGGCAGTGTGAGGACATTTTTCCGGAGGTCATTTATTTTACTTGGTTTAAGAAGTTTTTTCCAAGGTTAACAAAATATATATTCAAAATAGAAAGAGGTAATGCCATTTCGATTTGAGCATTCAGATATTTAGTAGGTCGAAACGGATGCTAAACGTGAAACGCTAAGCCTGGGTACTTATTATATTATTGTGTGTGATGGGGTACAAAAAAAGGGGGCGTGTGTATTTAATATTCAAACGAGTTTTTTGTAGCTATACATGTTACGCAGTTTTCGTGGAGCCTTTGAATTAAATAACGTGTGTGTTTAAGCGATTATTTCTGCCAACAATACAAATAATAATCAGCTTTTCCGAATAATTTTTAATGAAAATATATGCAGCTTTATGTTTATAATTTAAGTTAAAAAATGCAATTATATTGTCAGCAGTTCCTCTGGAAATTGGACGGCCTTTCGCTATTATTAGGTTATTTCCTGTTTTTAACTCTAATTTGGAATGCTCACTACAGCGTACAGTTCTTCTCACCCTCCTGTCCAACAGCTAAGCAGTCTTTGTATTTTGTTTTTGCATTTGATCCTTTGTTTTGGGTACATTTTGGGCGTGTTTTGGGTATGAAACTTTTTTGTAGGTGTAGGTGTCTGAATATTGGGAGATTACTTTTTTTTCCCATACACCAATGGTAATGTTTGGCTAGCTAACACAAAACACCTGTCATACCAGGGGACTTCTGAAGAACAGCATAAATCATGCAAACGTACGTTCTACGCACTTATGAGACGGCCTGAGATCCTACCTGAGATATCACTGGAGTTACTTGGAACCCGTTATAATCAATTAATTGGAGCATTTCAGTTGAAAACAAAAAACTATATTTTTTACGTTTGTGGTTAACACACACACACACACACACACACGGGCAAACACATATGCATACATTATGCATTTGTTGTTTTGTGTGTAAATAAAAATTCTGATAAGAGCTCATGTTTATTTTTATTTTTTCTTATTTACCTACTCACTTACTTGCATACTTACTTTCTTAATAATATTCTGTGCATAAAAAGGTCTACCTAATAAAGCTCTCCCTGAATGTATATTCCCCTAATTCGTCTTCTTCCTTTCTTCTTTGTCTTCTTCTATTTGTTGTTATTCTTGTTCCTTTTCTTCTTCTGGTACTATTGTTCCTTGCTAAATGTATGTTTTGTTTTATTTTGCAAAGTGTTCAAATTGCATATCACTCAAAGTCTGATAAAACTTTGTTTATTTAGCATTAAGGGGTGAATCGCTGTTGACCGCATATGACCGATGTAAGATTTTATCAGGACCTAAATTGACATGAGTTACCTCAATGTATAAGGAAATGCCCTTGTAAATGATTTGGAGTGGAGCAAATAAGCACTGTAAGCAGATGACAGGAATGACCAGACATTTTTGACTTCAAGGAAGTCCAGGAACCAGCCTGAATTAACCAGAAAATAATTTATAAATACACTTAACTGTTTGGAGTGGCCTTTGTGTTTATTTTACTTGCGCTGATAAGCACGTGGAATGGCTCCAGGAAAGCGACAGGTACGTATGAGAATTTCTCCTTTCACCGGGTGTCTTGGCTCAGGTTACTCCCTCATGGGACCTGTTCATCTGGTCCTCCATTGGAGAAGAATGGGGCTGGGGATTTTTTTTTATTTTTTTTTATAATCTGGGGAATTCTGTCATGCAATAACGCCCTCGGCAGAGATGAGCCCAACCAATCAACCCAACCTGCTATTTCTACAGCTGTGATTACTACACACACCCCACAGAATGAGGGTAAACAGGCTCTGAAAGCCATTGTTTCCTCAGCGTTCCCCTATTACTCCATCTCCGCCGCGCGTGTACGGGACGAGGGGTTAGGCTTCTTACTGCCCCATCGTCCCTGAACAGGACTAGGGGGTTGCATTTTGTTGCATTTCTGAAAAACGGGTACTTATTTTCAGGGGGGGGGTTTGACGGTACCCGTTTCGCACCTTGGGCAACATGCTGTCACGGTTTGGCCGGTACGCTGCGGGCGTGTTGGCGCTGTTCTCCTTGGCAAGCTGCTGTGACCGTTCTGCCTCTATCTGCGGGGCTCAGGGCCCTGGGGACATCCTCATCGGGGTGCTCAGTCCATGCCATTCCAGGGTGGAGACCCTGCACAAGCGTGTGGAGCCAGAGGTGTTCAACTGCTCACAGTAAGTATGGGGGAGACCGGGGAAGACCCCTGGGGTGTCCTGCCGTACGTAGTGCAGGCAGAAACACTGGGGTCTCAAGGGCAGGCTTGTGAGTTATGCTATGCCATGTTATGTTATGTAGGGTCATTTATTTGGTGGCAGTCTCCAGTGCATGCACAATAAGAAGGAGCAAGATTAAACTCCGTTTGTCTATGTGTGAGATGCTCATATGTCTCTTTTTTTTTTTGATACTGATGAAGGTACACCCAGTGAGCACTTCATTAGTTATTTATTAGATTTAATGCTGTAGCCTATCCACTTAGAGGTTTGACAAATGGTGTGTTCGGAGATGCTCTTCTGCATACCGCTGTTGTAATGTGTGGTTATGTGTGTTACTGTCACCTTCCTATCAACAACGACCAGTCTGGCCCTTTTCCTCTGACCTCTCTCATTAACAGTGCGTTTTTGCCGGCAGAACTCCTGCTCACTGGATGTTTTTTTTCTCTTTCGCACTAGTCTCTGCAAACTAGTCTGTTGTGCGTGAAAATCTCAGGAGATCAGCATTTTCTGAGATACTCAAACCACCCTGTCTGGCACGGACAATCATTCCATGGTCACTTAGATCACATTTCTTCCCTATTCCAATATTCTTTCTGAAAAATAGCTGAACCTCTTGACCACGTCTGCATGCTTTTATGCATTTAGTTGCTGCCACATGGTGGCTGATTAAATATTTGCATTAACAAGTTGGTGTACAGGTCTCCCTAATAAAGTGCTCATCGAGTGTATAATGTTTTATTTAGCAAGTGTTCCGCATTGCATAGATTCATTTTGAAGAGTCACTCAAAGTCAAAACTTTGTTTACTTAGCATTGGGGGGGAATAGCAGTTGACAGCATATGACAGATGTAAGATTTTATCAGGACATAATTGACATGAGTCACCTCAATGTGTAAGAAAAATTCACTATAAGCAAGTGGCAGGAAACCAGACATTTTTGACAGATTCAAGGTCAAATACTGTATATCAAATTTCAATATAATGTATGAAGTTTCTGGTGTTTGCACCAGCTAGGATTGTCTAATTTGCTACAGTTTAAAGCATAAATGAGCATGCAGGTAAATAGTAACTTGTAAAAATTTGTGAGAATAGAATATGCAATCTATGAGAAAGAATTCATGGCTATTTTTATCGGCAGAATATAATGATAATTAGATGGTGTGTTCTGTCTCATCTGCCAGTAATTTATGGTCAACGTGTTGTTATCTATGAACTGCAATAACGACAACAATTATAATATTACAAATAATAACAGCAATAACGCAGTTAGAGCAAAGCTTACTCTTGAATGTCCTTCCTGCACAGTGTTTTGTTATTTGTGTATAATTTATGTAATTTAATATTTGAATGTTATGTATTATTATCTTCTCAGTTTGGATTTGCTGTCGTTCGTGCGGTCTCTGGCAGTCATCCACACCATCGACACCATCAACGACTCTGGCTTCCTCCCAGGAGTGCAGCTCGGCTACACCGTCTGCGACACCTGCTCCCACGCCACCAAAGCCGTCCAGATCTCTCAGCACCTCCTGTCCATTAACGGCACGCTGTCGGTCCAGTGCGACCTCACCGACCGCGTGCCGGTGAAGGCCATCATCGGGGCCCGGTACTCCGAGGTTTCCATCACCGTGGCCCGGTTCCTGAGCCTCCACATGGTTCCCCAGGTGAGCTACCTGCCCCACCGGGTCACTACAGTTTGTATGGAGGCATTGCATTGCGTGTACTTGGAATCAGTTGGCGCTCTTTGACACTGCAAAAGATGTCCGTCTTAACAAGCGTTTTTAGTCTTGTAATAAGACTTAAGATCCTAGTGTTTTCTCTCAAGTAAAAAATGTCTTTTTTAAGTTGATGTTTGCTCAATGGGTGAAATTATTCCTATTCCATTGGCAAATTGGTTGAAATGAATCAAATCCATTTCACCTCATGGGCAATATTTTTGTCTCATTTTGCAAAAAAGTAAAATAAATAAGATTTTAAAAGAAATTTAGATTTTAATGCTCAATATAAGCATTAAAATGCTTGTTGAGATTTACTTACTTTTTTTTGGTTTTCACAGTGTAGAGATTTATAGGACCTACATGTTAGATAGAGTATATTTATAGAGCGGATATTTGCTGAAGGGCCCCTCTCGAGCATACACTGGCAGTGCCTCAGCAATATAGAGGCCCTATTGAGTGCTCCATATTTCTTAATTTCCCCATAGACTTCTCCACAAGCCATTTCTTCTTCCAAATGAAGTAATACAGGAAAAACAGGAAGCTGCAATGGCTAACAAAGCCCTGCACCCCAACCATTACACAGCACTGCTGCCCCCATCGACTTGCGCACCGAAGCAGTTATCGGTGTTACTTGGGAGTCTACGAGTCGGCGTTGTAGGCGTGTTATGATTACAGTTGTCGTCATGCTCTCCGTTTAGATTAGCACCACGTCGTCCGCGGACGTCCTGAGCGACAAGTCTCGCTTCCCGTCCTTCCTCCGCACCGTCCCGGGCGACGAGCACCAGACGAGGGCGCTGGCCCGCTTCCTGGCCCACTTCGGCTGGGACTGGGTGGGCGTGGTGTCCGGGGACGACGACTACGGCCGGGCGGCCCTGCTCAGCTTCCTGCGGGACGCGGAGGACGCGCGGGTGTGCCTGGCCTTCCAGGAGGTGGTGCCGCACTACCTGGACCACGTGGGCTTGGAGGGCCGGATCCGGGAGGTGGCGGAGCGCATCCGCGCCTCCCGCGCCCGCGTGGTCCTGCTCATCCTCAAGGACCAGCTGGTGGAGCGGCTCTTCCGGGAGATGATCGCGGCCAACGTCTCCCGGATCTGGGTCGCCAGCGACGCCTGGTCCATGTCTCGACACTTGGCCAGCATGGAGGGGATCAACGGGGTGGGGGACATCTTCGGGTTCAGCTTCATCACCGGCCGGATCCCCGGGTTCGAGGGGTACCTGCAGAACCTGGAGCCTGGCCCGGGTGCCACCAACAGCTTCATTGAGGAGTATAAGAAGCTGAGATTCGAATGCTCCCCTGACTTGCTCCAGCACCGGGCCTGTTTGGCTAACAACCCTCCTGAGTTGTGTCCCCTCCCCGAGTCCCTCCTCATCAAGTCCCCACTGGCCTGCACCCTCTCCGACCCCCAAGAAGCCAACGATGATTTTTTGGTAAAGGGCGTTGACCTGACCTTGTCTTACAATGAGAGAGTGGCCACGTGGGCGATCGCCCATGCCCTCCGGGAACTGCTGCGGTGCAACGAGACGTCCTGTTCCGCAGAGAGCTTTCCGGCTTGGAAGGTGAGACGGGTATCATTAAAACTACTTTCTCAAATTACATGGCTTTGTTGTCAAAGAAATTGGCGATGTGATTTCCAGCTGCACTAGACCAGGGGTGCACAACTCGAGGGCCAGTCTGCATACTGCTTCTTGCTTCAACCAATCGCCTTTGTTTTTAATTTGGTGACAGCTCTCAGGCAAGCCTGTACTTGAGCACGGTGAAGTCATTAGGATACACTGGCAGTCTGCAGCTGTAGCCGGTACTCATACACATGTCAGACAAGATATGATTGAGTCACTTAAATAATTAAGGCCGGAAGTTGGCACAAAATCCGGAAACGGATCGGCACTTGTTGCGCTGGATTGTGGTCACTACATGACCAAATGAATACAACTGCAATCAATTCCATTCTATGCTCCCTCCTTGTTGTAGCTCCTGCAGGAACTCAGAAAGGTGAATTTCACACTCGACCAGCGGCGTTTTAGCTTCGACGAGTCCGGCAACTTCATGACCGGCTATGATCTGATTCACTGGGTGAAAGTTGGCGACAAGAGGCATTTCAAAGTGGTCGGCGAATATAACTTGATCAAAAGAGATTGTGACTTCAATCAGGTCGACATCGACTGGGACAATCCCAACAACACGGTAAGTGTAAGCTGAAGATACTTCAAAGACTGCCCGTCAGTACAGCGTGCTATTGTAATTTGTTGTATTCTGCTGCTATGAGATGCATTGTTCATTGTGTGAGATGCATAGTTGAGTGTCTGAAATGCATAGTTTGGTGTCTGAGATACATAGTTTAGTGTCTGAAAGCGTACTGTAGTTCAGTGTCTGAGATGCAGAAATAGAGGCATAATTTCAATGTATCTTCCTGATATCAGGAAGGATTTTGTGGGGTACCTCGTTCTCAGCAGTCGAGTAAAAATACAGTTAATGGTAATTGATTTGTTTCAGTACCCTTACATAAATGGAATACACTGCCATATATTGTAACCACATTCATTCTATACACTCAGTGAGCACTTTATTAGTTATTTATTATACTTTTTTTTAGACTTTATTTGTTCTGAAAAACAGCTGAACCTCTTGATCACATCTGCATGCTTTTATGCATTTAGTTCCTGCCACATGATTGGATGATTGAATATTTGCATTAACAAGAGTATAAACACTCACCAAGCACTTCATTGGGAACATTTTTACTTTATTACACGTACTTATTCATGCGATTATCTAATCAGCCAATTGTGTGGCAGCAGTGCAATGCATACAATCACGTAGATACGGGTCAGCAGCTTCAAGTAATGTTCACATCAACCATCAGAATGGGGAAAAAATGTGGTCTGAGTGACTTTGACCGTGGAATGATCGTTGGACAGGTTTGGTTTGAGTATCTCAGAAACCACTGATCTCCTGGGATGACTCAATGTCCCCGTTTACAGGTCCCAGAGTCCAAATGCTCTCAGCCATGTCCCCAAGGTTCCGCCAAGAAAGTGTCCAACGTCTCCTGCTGCTACAACTGCACTCTGTGCGAGGAGGGGACCTACTCTGACGTGGAGAGTGAGTATAATAATAATTTCATTTATCCAAAGTCGCTTACGGTTGATAAGACTACGCAGGGGACAGCCCCCACCCTGGAGTAATGCTGTGCGGATCTTATCGTGGCTACATCGGGGCGACATGGCTCAGGCAGTAAGAGCAGTCGTCTGGCAGTCGGAGGGTTGCCGGTTTGATCCCGCGCCCGGGCTGTGTCGAAGTGTCCCTGAGCGAGACACCTAACCCCCAAATGCTCCTGACGAGCTGGTCGGGGCCTTGCATGGCAGCCAATCGCCGTCGGTGTGTGAGTGTGTGTATGAATGGGTGAATGGAGAAGCATCAATTGTACAGCGCTTTGAATAAAAGGCGCTATATAAATGCCTGCCATTTACCATTTACACTGTTACTTCGAACCACCAACCTTCCGGGTCACAGTCATGTACCTTAGCCACTACGCTATAGGCTGGCCCCCGGGAGTTTAGGGAGTACAGAATGTAGACCCCTGGGGTTAGGATGAACATAGGATTTTCAGGATTGGTGAAAATCCCAATGTGAAAATTTCAGGGAGTTTAACACCCCTGTTGCTGCCCCTGTGCACACGTTGGCTGGCTGAGGGTACTTACTTAGAAAGTTACACTGCCCTCTACTCAAACCGTGCTTCTCATTTTAATCACGCTTCCCTCCTAACACAATACAGATAATCTGAGCAATAATTGTTCATCAATTTCTTTGTCAGTGAAAATAATTTCTTGCATGCAAAATTATGTTGTGTGTTGTGAATTATCACAGAGACAAAAAGATGCAATTTCAACACTTTCCCCTGATGGAGATATTTTTAATGAAACTTTAGTTTAAATTATTTTCCAAACTTTGGTAAAATAAGAGGCATATTTTCAGGAGGTAAGCGTGCAACTTTGTATTGTTTATTGTATTGTTCATACAGTGTGAATATAAGGTGAAAAACAGACACATTTTAGTTGATGATGAATATCAAAATATGGGTAAATACAGCTCATTATTATGATTAATAAATACTTTATTTCAGGGACAGGGGGTAAGGAAATATGCCTTAGTTATGTCTATGTCAGTTTAGCATTACTGATGGCTTTGTCTCAGTAGTCCTATGGTATCTCCTTCCTCTGATGAATGAAATAAGGAACATAATGCGGAACCGATCCATGATAGAAATAAAATAAGAGTTAATAAGAGTTATTTCAGCGTTTCAGACCAGCGATATTCATTGATGGGCCTGGCGGGTCACAGGGTCTGCTGGTTTTTGTTGTTAATCTGCACTTCATTGATGGAATGAAGCGGTCGATTACACAGTTAACTCACCTCACCTGGTTCCCTGGGTTTTGGTGTGAAAACAAAAACCAGCACACCCTGCAGTCCGCCAGAACCAGCAATGAAGTCCAATGCTGTAGATGCTAATAAATCTCCCGCAGATTGCTCGCAAGTATATTGGTTGGTCACACCATCTCTGAACCACCCAACTTATTTCGCACCACTGCACGGCTATTGCAATTTGAGTGAATTAACTTCTATATATCCCCTTTTGCTATAAGTTGGTCAAGCGTACAGTCAAGATTAATGTGAAATGAATACATTAAATAAGGGGGGGGAAACCACAATGTCCATTCTCGTAACTCTCCCTTGCCGTGATCCTCCTTTAGACCTGGACACTTGCCGAAAGTGTCCCGTGGGTACCTGGTCTGAGAAGGGCTGGTCCCGCTGCCAGGCGAAGGTGGAGCGGTTCTTCCACTGGGACGAGCCCTTCGCCATCGCCCTCCTGTCGGCCACGGCGCTGGGCGAGCTGCTGCTCTTCTTCGTCTTCGTCGTCTTCCTGGCGGGGAGGAAGAGCCCGGCGGTGAAGGTGGCGGGCGGCTGGTTCTGCTACCTGATGATCGCGGGGCTGGCGGTCAGCTTCGGCAGCGTGGTGCTGTTCGTGGGCCGCCCCAGCGCCCACATCTGCAGGGCCCGGCAGAGCATGTACGGCCTGGGCTTCACCCTCTGCCTCTCCTGCATCCTGGTCAAGGCCTTCCGCACCTTCCTGGCCTTCCTCCTCGACCTGTACCGCCAGCACAAGCTGCGCAAGCTCTACAAGCCCGTCGCCATCATCGCGCTGGCCACCGCCGTCCAGGGCCTCATCTGCATCTTCTGGCTGGCCTTCGACACGCCCGTGGTGGAGCGGACGGACGAGGGTCTGGTCGTCCTGCTGCAGTGCAAGGAGGGCTCGCAGATCGGCTTCAGCCTCATGCTCTCGTACATGGGCCTCCTGGCGCTGGTGTGCTTCCTGCTGGCGCTGAAGGGCCGGAAGGTCCCTCAGCGCTACAACGAGACGGGCTACATCATCTTCAGCGTGCTCATCTACCTGTTCGTGTGGGTGTGCTTCATCCCCATCTACGTCACCAAGATCCGGCAGCGCTCCGCCGTGCAGGCGTCGGCCATCTTGGTCTCCAACTTCGGCATCGTCTTCTGCCACTTCATGCCCAAGTGCTACATGGTGCTGTGCAAGAAGAAGGTGGAGAACTCCGCCGAGGCCTACCTGGAGAGGGTGCGGATCTTCTCCGTCACCTCCACCCTCTCCGCCTTCTCGCGCATCTCCGCCGACTCCGGGAAGGGCTCGCTGGAGGGGGCGAGCGCTTCGAGCCCTGTGAACTTCAGCCCCGCCAAGTTCCCTCCCTGCTCGCCGGCCGTGCCGTCGACCGCAGAGGAGCCCCGGGTGAGTGTCCCCCCTCCGCACCTGAGGAAACGGACCAGGAGGTCTTCCATCTAACGCTAATGGGCCCAGAGACTCCAGAAGTTTGGCTTCGAGGCAGCCGTCGACACCAGGACAAACTCCCCTCGTGGATATTACTCAACATGAATAATGCTTTATCTGCATTGCTTGTTTGAGCATGTTAATATTAATTACAGAGGGAAAAACTGTGCAGAAGTAAATGCACTTTCTGAATTACGTTCCGCAGATGAACATTGCGCAATTGACCTTTGTTTGATGTGTATTATGGCACTTTATTCATGTGTTTTATACATGATACAGCCAGGGCTGGGAATTAAGCTTGCTATTTTTTATTTTTATATGGGAATCTATGTTTGGATTAATTTATTGTCTGTTGATTAATGTTTGCTCTTCATCCTTTGTAATTAAATTGTTTATTTTGGGCTACTGAAGATGTGTCTGGGCTAGTAATTATTTTATTGCACTCGCCTAGTTGTTGGCTAATACCAAAAATGATTACGTTCCACCCCTGTATGCAGCTCTTCTCAGTTACTCCTGATGATGTGTGTTGTATTGTAAAATGGTATTCTAATAAACCATTCTAATTAGCATTACTTCATAATCTATGTATCTGTGATATGTATATACATCTATATTTTTATTTTTATTTATTTTTATTCAATAATTGTTTCTCTTATGCTGATACGGGCCCACAGTCCATCTTTAAAAGTTAACTAATGAAAATGAGACTATTGTTCATTTTTCCTAGTATGTGCATGCAATTTTATACCAAAACAGACACACAAACACACACACACACACATGCGCACACATAGGCACACACACCACACCATGTAATGATAGTAAAAACATGTACTGTATATGTATTCTCACACACTCTTAGTCTGCGTTTATCACATTCTCTGTTCATTCACTTCCTATCCCGTACGTCACCCTGTCTTTTGCCCCTCTCATTGCTGAATTAACGCTGTGCCGTGTATGTTGACCGTATCCACACAAGGTGCACTACTTTGGTCCCGCGGCGGCTAAGAATAGCATGCCAAAGGGATAGAGTTTACCATTTTTGGCTCACTTAATTATCTTATCCTGCCAAACTCTATAAACAGGAAGCCAGACTCTTTTTCCAGCCACAACTGTCAATGGCAAGTGTTTGAAAGTGCCAGATATTTATGGCATCGTGGTTTTTAACAGAAAGGGGGACTTGACCTTTCTGTCCCGATGAACAAATGTCTTCCCCAGTGAGATTTGTAGCAGAGGGTGCCAGGGATTTTGGTCAGCTTTTTATAAGAAGCGGTTTTGAGATTTTGCCTACACAGACCATCCGTCTGCACTGCTCCACCATGAAAAAGTGCGCTCATTTGTATTCATTAAAATTACAATAATGAAATTCACCATAACCTTGCTGCTCGCGTACTTTAAGAGTAGATGATGATGCATTATTTCATTGATTGGTTTAGGCTTTCCATGGCTTCTACAATAGTGTTGGTGTTAATGAAATATAGACTACACACTGATTTATGCCTAGGCTATATATATACAATATATCAAGTTGTTCCTGACTGATATTTTTGCTGATATAATATTCACTATCCATCTTATGTATGGGGGGGGGGGGGGGGTGCATTCATTGTTGTTTGCAGGAACAAGTGGGCCCCCTAGTGGCCATTGACTGGTACCTGCAGTTCCCATAATAACCCCGCATGAAAGTCACGCTGGGATGAGCAGGGATTACAGTAAAGCCTGTGTTGAGTTCAGTTGGCTGCCAGATCTACAGAATGGCAGGTGCTGGACTGTCAATCAAAGCTTTCACGTCATCACAGTTTCCAAAACACTTTGATAAGGGGCACCGCAAGTCCCGGACACCTCACAGGAAAGACAGTGCTTCTAGTGCTTGGAGTACAAATCAGATAGTCTAAATATATGTATCGCATATATCATTTGCCATGCCCTTTTCTCTCCAGGCCTGGTTGGACACGCACAATGGGTTTGGCCTATTCTAGCAAAACCAGTATATTGACAGAAAATGCATTGGCATTGTCCCAGAAAGACACCCTGTCCCCATAGAAAGTACAAATACGACACGTCTGAACACTTACACTCTTGACTGGCATTGACATTACGGACACTGTCTGAAACTCTCCTGACTATCTTTCCTTCATTCTTTTATGTGACAAGATAATGATCCAGAAAAACCAGTTGCTTGTTGATGGACTCTGTGAATATGTATGAATCAGACTATGCAGACTATGTGGTTTGCAGAGGAAGTTGTCTGTCTATATATGACAGCACCGTCTAATGCTGTTAGAAATACAGCCTTGCATATAATAATATATGCAAAAATACCTTTATTTATATTTGTTTTGGTGATCTTATGCTGTGCTCATAATATAGATACAATCCTTTCGAGTGTAATTAGGTGGTTATATTTCTAAGGGGCAAACATGTGTATACAAAATGAGGGCTTGTGAATCGCCGTTTCTTCTTTTGTTTTAAAACTGTGCAAATCAGTTTTGTAGAACCTGGCGATGCTTTTGTTGGGGATTGACGGTAAACATTTTGTGTCTGACAAAACATTTCAATTTGGCTGGGAATGAGCGCTCTCGCTGAATGTCTAACTACATGTTTACCATTTTAAATGCCCTTGTTGTACGTTGCTTTCGCTGAAAGCATCCTCCAAATTGCTAAATTGTAACTTTGAATTAACACGTGAAAAAGGAAAATGACAAACCCATCAAGGCTTAGGAGTACAATTAAATGCGCTGCACTTGACATGAGAGCTATTAAAGGGAGATTGCTTTGTTCACCTGTCAGGCAAAGCTGTGTCTCTTAGAACGAGTGTAACACTGAATTGCTCCTTCCTGCTGATCAGCGTGACCCACTGTAACACAGGTCTAGTGTTATTCTAATTAAGTCAATCCGAACATGCTGCAGCAAATTACCTTTCTGGCAACACCTTTCAGCCTCGAGACGGCCTGTCTCCCTGCGGCTATCTGCAAACTTTAATCAACGGGGAGCTCCATGAAGTTGTTCTGCGCAGTAGTTCGGGCTATAAAAAGCCACCTGAAAAGAGGTCTGATTACCTTGAGGAGCTTAAAGTCTTACATGTGTGTGTGAGATATATTTTCCTTAACGTGACATCTGTGCGCAGTGAGGAGTGCACTCAAATCCTCTCTAATCCTCTCGGCTGCTCCGTGCAAAAGGTAGGACACTTTTACGACTGCGAGACAAGCTGTAGCCTCCTGATACTTCCATCAAAAAAGAAGAAGAAGAAGAAGAAGAAGATATATATATATAAATAAATTCAACATAGCACCATGAAAACAGACAACTGGATTTATTGATTTTCTGGAGACGAGAGGAAGAAAGGTTGCGGTATTAAAATCAACGCTTGTCCACTCGGCCGTGTTATTTCTGAGGACACGTGAAAGCCCTGCCAAATGCAGGGGACTTGATTACGGGAGGCGTCTGAAGATGACAGGTGGGGCCGGCGGATAAGCGCTTGTTTCTCCGCTCCGGGTGGTTCCCCGTCCCTTCCTTTCCCGCGGGACCTTAGCGGCAGGGTCCCCCGGAGGCGGCTTCCAGCTCGCCCCGCCGCCCCCCTCTGTGACTCGACGAGGACGCCTGGAGCTCGGCAGATATGGGCTGCTCGCCATCCAAGGGCCGCCACAATTTAACTGGGTCCCAGGGCCCCTTTCGCAGGGGCAGGACGCTGCTGCCGGGGTCCCGGGAAAGCCTTGGGGAGTCGCCGTCGGACGCCGGGGGAAGCGGAGGCTCATCCTGTCTGGGGCAGATTAATGGAGCGGGAGCGGGAGGAATTCAGAATGTCCTCTCGCAGAAGGACACCCTTGGTGGGGGGCCCTCCCTTGTCGAGGTGGCCCTGAAGGGCGCTTACCCGGACAAATTAAGCGCCCATGAAATCAAAATTAACATGATCCCTCAGGGGAGCGAGGCGCAGGGGGACGCGTCGGGGAAAAAAGGCGCCCGGAAGTCAAAAAAGAACAAAGGAAGCAAGCCGGGCAAAAAGAAAGACAAGGACAAAAAAGCCCCGGCCGTCGAGGCGAAAGTGGACTTCCCCGAGCCGCTGGTGAAAGCGCATCAGGCCGCCTACGCCTATCTGAACCCCAGCATCGCCAAATACGAGGTTCTGCTGGGCCTTCTGGACCAGGCGGCCCAGACCCATCTCTCCCTGCAGCCCATGACCACCTTCCTGGCGCTGCGCTACGAGGAGGTGAACTGCGGGCTGAAGGAGATGGCCGAGGAGGGGGAGGGGCTCCTGAAGGAGAGCGGGGAGCATTTGGCCTGGCCCTGCCCGCTGAAGAACCTCTCGACCACGTCCTCCAAAGCGGGGGACGCTGCTGAGCCCCCGCCGGACCTCCTGCAGCAGCTGCTCCAGTACACCGCGCAGAGGATGAGGCTGGTCGGTCGCTCGGTCGGCGGGATCGGCGACACCGCTCTGGAGGAGGTGGTGGAGTACTTCGCCTCGCTCTCCGAGCTGCTGGACGAGAAGCTGAAGACCAAGCGGGTTCTGGAGGCCCGGCTGGGCCAGGTCCTGGCCCGAATCGAGTCGGCGGCCCTGCGCAAGCCCGGCCCGGAGGACTCGGCCCTGTACAGCGAGGACAGCGGCATCGGGGCGGAGAGCGAGTCGTTGGCGGGGTCCGAGCGGCCACAGAACCGGCGGGAGAGCTGTGAGTCCACCAGCACGACCCGTACGGGGACCGGCAGCCCCTCCGTAGGGGGGTCCACCCCCACCCGGCGGGCGGGGACCATGAGCGCCAGCGGCTCCCTCACCTCCTTAGACTCCACCTGCACCCTCACCGCCAAAGACACGCGGGACACTGAGTCCCTGCTGGGGTCAGCCTCTCTGGATGACGGTGAGGGGGAGGAAGAGGAGGATGAAGAGGAGCACGATTATGATGAAGGCGCAGACAGGCAGGCAGGCAGGAAGCGGTCAGACTCCTCCCCGGCCGACCCGTGCCAGCTGCCCCGCCGCTTGCCCCCGAAGCGCATCGAGAACCCCCAGAACGTGGAGATGACGCTCAAGATGAAGGATGCCATCAGTGGGCGGATCCGCTTCTTCCACTCGCAGCAGGCTGGCGTCAGAGCGAGCATGCAGGCCGGCGGCAGTCCTCTCAACGGCGGGCAGCAGTGGACGGAAGAGGAGGAAGGGCAGCGACAGCCCAAACGGCCGCAGACCGCAGCCCCCGGCAACAGGGGGCCCAGAAAAAAGGCCTTGGTGGCTAGGGAGCGTAGATCTCGCTCTGCTGAGTCCCTGAGGAGTAAAGCGGAGGACCCCACGCTACTGGAACTGGAGAGGACGCAGAAGGACCTGAGCCAGCGGCTGGAGAAGATGGGCAAGGGCGGGGCCGGGGGAACTTCCCGGGGAGCGGGGCCTAAACGGGGTGGAGGAGAGCAGCCCCAGGCACCTCACAGCCCAGCGGCTGGACGTTTCAGCTCCTCTCTGGACAGGAACAGCGCTTCCAGGCCCAGCCGGGACAAAGCGGCCTCGAGGAGGCACTCCTCTGGAGAGCACGGGGCGGCGTCCGAGGACGACGAACGGAAGAAGAAAGAAAAGAAAGCGGGAAAAGAACCCCTGAGGGCCACCCCTCCACCCGTGACCCCCCCACCCTCGCCCGGTGAGCCCTCGGGCTTACTCAGGGGCCGGAACTCTGTCAAACGGCTCATCGACACCTTCAGCCAGGGGCTAGAGGAGAAGCGAAGGACCCCGAAACTACTTGCACCCCTCAGAGGGGTCCGGAAGTGCGGGGTTCCAGTTATCCCTGGCCTGGAGGGTTTGGAAGTTCCCCCGGGTGACAGTCCCACCAGCAGCCGAGCAGACTCCAGAGCCTCTGACAGAACCGAGGACCTAGATTTGGATAGTCTTCCACCTCCTCCCCCCGAGGTGCTGATGGACACGTCGTTTGAGAGTGCCCAGGGGCTCACCATGAGCGACAGTGGGGACGGTGTATCACCGAGGAGAGGCCGCACCCTTCTGCCTCAGAGGACGACAGTGACCCAGAGGCTACGTGCCTCCATGCAGCCGGTGACCGTTCTGCCCAGCCGGAACAGCCTCCGTCGGGGGTCCGTCAGCGTGTCCCCTGCCCGTCCCGCCCAACCGGACGCGGACCCCGAGGCCGAGGAAGCAACCACGCTCTACAAGCAGGCCCGTAAAATCATCCACCTGCGTCACTCCGAGGAGCCCCCACCCGACAAACCCCAGGTTGACTCAGGCCCCAGGAAGCCCACACCCACAAGGACCAGAGCTGGTGGGAGGAAGGGGGGCAGTGGAGCCACTGACACAGTGCCTTCGACTCCCAGCGTCAACAGCCAGCCGGCTACACCACCCTCCTCCAGAGCCCGCGTGTTACCCACCACCCCCTCCAACCCCTCCTCCCAGCATCGTAGGCTCCCCAGCCCCCCGACTTTAAAGCACCACCCGACTCCCCCCTCGCCGCCCAGCCCCCCAGCGAACCGAACGCTGCCCACCCCACCTCCTGCAGGACACAGGCAGCTCCCGAGCCCCGGCCAAGTCCGCAAGTCATTCAGCCCCCCCGGCCCGCAGTGGAAGGCGCCGAGCCCACCCCCGTCGAGGCGAGAGACCACCCCCAATTCCTCCCTGGCCTCCTACCCGCTCAAGGCCCCGTCGCCCCCGGCCTCGCCCAGGCTGCAGAGGTGGACGCGGGAGGGCAGCAGCGAGGAGACCACCGTCCCCCTGACCTCCCCCGCCGTCTCCCGCAGGTTCAACAACGCCCGGTCTCTGTTCTGCCCGGCCTCGCCCAAGCTGTTCCAGGCTCAGCCCTGCCTGCTGCCCCAGCCCCAGCCCCAGCCCCCCCAGGCCTGGGCCTCGTCCGGCAGCAGCGTGCTGCCCCGGCCCTGGGGGGAGTCCGCTCGCGGGAGGCTCCCCACGTCCGTGCGCGGGCCCCGTCCCTTCGTCCGACGCAGCCAATCCGACCGGCGGCCCAGCCTGGGCGTTCCCGCCCAGACTCCCGCCGTCTCGGTGGCCCACAGCTGTGGGAGCGAGCCCTCCATCAGCACCCATGGGTGAGTGCTGCTCCTGCCCTCTCTGTGCCTGTCTACACTCTCAGAAATTGTTGGGGTCGATAAACTTGGATCCCTAGCCAGCAATATCTCATTCATTTGTACCATTTTTGCTTGGAGAAAATTACTGTACTTTCACAGTACATTTACAAAATTTGACCCTTGAACAACAAAAATGTACCTCCGCTGTCACTTTCTGAGAGAGTATGGCGAACATCACATAAAACACATATTTCTCTCCCTCTTTCTTTCTTTGTCTCTCTCTCTTTGTCTTTTTGCTCTATCTCTATACTTCTCTTTCCATCCTTCTCTATCCTCCCTCTTCTCCTTCCCTCTTTCTTTCCCTGTCTCCCTCTCTTTCTCACTCTGTCTCTTTATATTTTTTCTCTATCCTTGTAATTCTCTCTATCTGTCCTTCTCTCTCTACCCCCCTCCCCCTCTCAATGAGCCACATCCTCTCAGTGAAGTCAAGTGTCTTTGTTGCTGTTTCTATTAGATACCGAGAGGAATTCACAAATGCGTTCAAGAGCTAGCTGACTCGATTGGTTGGGTTCAAGAGTTTATTTTAAATTGAGGAGCAGGATTGCACTTTTTTATTTTTGACAGTCTGACTTGATTGTCGATTGAATCCTTTGAAGACTTAAGACTCTAAGACTCTAAGACAGTGCCATGCCAACGCTGCAAAAATAATAGACCTTAGAAATACTATCACTAGAGAACTGAAGATTAATCAATAATTAAACAAAGTACTTCAGCTCAAGTTAAGGTTTTACATTCAGCTGTCACCCTCCTATTTTATATATGCAAAAAAATAAAAAACACACAGTCCCGTTCGTGCTTGAAATGTGTATCTTCATGCATGAAATTGCATCTTCATCACACAATTCATGACTTCTTTTCTTTTTTTTTTATCTTTGGGTATCTTCAGACACTTTAATATTGTCAGCATCACTGCAAACAACAGGCTCAACTCTTTTTCTCAAAACTCAATATTGAGAACAGGGTGTAAAATGTCAAAGTGAAGAGCACCACTGCTGTTATGAAGGAGAAGGAGCAGATATTCATAATCTGAAGCCCTTTTGAACTGCTTGGTGAAGTTCTCACCCGGTTCTGTTTACTTTAATAGTGCTTCGGTTAAACTGCACTGACCGACTCTTTCATTATCATACTGAAATTGGACTAAACCAGTAGATTACTGTTCCCCTCGAAATGTAAAAAATTATAATTATAGTCATAATACCCTATTGTACTGTAAATTTGTGGACTCCAATTTTACGGTCCACAGGTACAACCTATTCAAGAAGAAATTAATTTTTCTGTGTAAAGTCCCTTTGTTGTTGATGCTTATAAACTGTTGTGGTTTTTCTAAACCGGAAAACTGGTGATTCTGTCATCAAGCTTGAGGCTTCCTTCATCAGCAACTGTTGACGTAAATTTTAATTAGCTTGTCTTATTTATCAAATAGATTATGTTTAATCAACTTTTCACACCTATGAATAGTTAATGTGTCAAAACACATTAATTAATGCATCCAGCTGTTTTATTTGCATGGAATAGCCATCTGATAAGCATCGCCAAAGGCACAAACATTAAAGCGCTGAAAAAGACAGGAAGCCATCTTGAGTGCTGCCCTGTTAAATAGTTGCTTATGGTGAAGAACACATAGGCATCTCATCAACAAATCCTTCCCTCATTCAGGATGTGCTACAGATAAAACATCCGTGCCAGATGCTGTATCTGTTTATCTTTATTCAAATTACCGTGGGAAATTGCCGTGCGTCTGTGTGTGTGCGTGTGTGTGTGTGTGTCTGTGTGTGCGGGTGTGGTTGTGCATGCCTGTGTGCGTGAGCTTGTGTGTATCTGTGTGTGTGTGTGTTTCTGTTTGTGTGTATGTGTGTGTGTGTGTTTGCGTGTGTGTGTGTGTGTGTGTGTGTGTGTGTGTGGTATTATGTTGTAGCCCACAGAGCATTTTGTAGAGTGAACTGACAGCAATAATAAATAAGTGGATTTCTGTGCACTAACTGTATGGGTGGTTATTATTTTAGAGATGACCATCACTGCGGAAGAGTCAACCAATCTACGAAATACAGCAATAATCCTACTGGAGTAAATCCATTTTAGGAGGAGACAAAAATAAAAATTGAAATGTCAAAACAATCTTTATATTCTTCAATACCTTCTCTTTGGGGAGCGGGGGGGGGGGGGGGGGGGGGGGTTTGGGGTTGTCTTTCTGAGCTTTTCTGAGCTTTTATTTTGACATTTTTCTCAGGATGTTCAGCGTGTGTGGGTCTTTTTGTTATCATTGTAATTATTATCTCCTATCTCACCTGAAGTCATACTTTTTTAAATTAGCATTAGTTGTTTCTTTCATTTTGGGATAATTTGTCACCTTGCCAAACAAATATATTTCTTGTAATAGCATTGTTTTTAATACTGCAAGGGCCACATCTTATAGAAACTAAGAAATCCATCGTGTTTAAGATTCCTCCCCTGTTATCTCACCCCTCGTTCTGGTTACACCACCTCACCTGTTGGGAGCTAATGCACTGAGATAATCCACTGGAGATAAGCATAGTGTGACTCACTGCAGCTGACTTTGACCAGTGTAAACCGGTGCTTACGAACACAGGCCCCTTTCCCTAATCCAGTTTTCTCACTGTCTTTTACCTTCTTCCCTTCACCGATAGGCTGGAGGATGGACCAACCAGAGAAGAGGAGCAGTGGAGCAGCCAATCGGATCTCAGAGCGGCCAACCGCTCTGCCTCGCACCCAGACCTGTGCATTGTGGGACACGGTCTACAGAGATAACGAGAGGACAGGTTTGGGATAAACGGGATTATGGATTACCTGGACTCTGGGATTATGGGGTTTTTTTTTTTCCACTCACAGGAAGAGGAGTGCTATTTGGAACAGATCTTCTTTAACTGTGGTCCCATGTCCTGCCACACATTGGCACTGCACAGAGGAGCACTGGATGGCAAGTGTGTCTGCTGTTTCTGTGGTCCCTGCTCTGGTTTTGGAACAATGTGTGTGTGTTTGCTGTCTTTTTCTCTCCCTGTCCCCATAATAATGAATTTTTATATAATTTTTGTATATGGAACCAACACGTTTTTTTCCTCTACAAATGTTTATACTGTGTACTGTACAGAAGAAGAAACACGTACTAAATTAACAGATAAATCACTTTTAAATGAAACTTTGCGGTAAGGAAATGTTCATATACATGTTACTGTCAGTTTTGCTTTAAAATTCATGACATAAATTCAATTTTTGAACAAATTAATTGCATGTTTTAATTTGATGGTGTCCCTTCATTTATAAAAGAGGTACCTGCACAACATTGAAACTTTTATGTCCCTGCTGAAAAACTAAACAAGTCGTCTTCTCAACCTGTTTCTGAAGCCTCGTTTTTATCATTTTATCTTATGCTCCAGAACGTTTGTTTTATCAAAAATATTATTTCAAAGCTATATTTCTAAGTTATTAAAAATGTTTTACTCTCTACAGCTAAGGAGGATGTGTCCACATAAGGCTAGTTTCGTTTTACTGAGACGCATAGTTGGAAGATCATATGAGATGAAACCTTTTTTTATTGACTGCCAAAATAATTTATGACCCATCATGTGTTTGTTATCAGATCATACTTTTGCCGTAGCTCACTGTGCTCAATATGCAGTTGCATATTTAACATTTTTCCATGCACGGACACAAACCTCACACTGTGGTTCTGTTCTTCATTAAATGAACCCAGCTTCATGTACTGTATATGCTGAGTGTGCCCTTAGGAAGATTCAACCCAAAGTTTATCAAAGAAGTTTATAAAAATTTTGTTGTCAAGATATATTCAGTGTTTATTATCTGTCACCAACGTTTCAACCTTCAGGTCTTCACCTGGGTGGATAAGATCCGTGTTCCAAACACTTCCATTAAAAACGGAAAAAACATGGATGGTAATGATGATGTAATACAATCGTCCAATTATCCTTTCATAAAATGAAAGTCCATTATAAAAAAATGATGTCCATCATAACCAATCAAGCATTCTGACAGGAGTTACAATTAAAAAGTTTTGACAGATAATAAATACTATATGGAGCCTGAGTGCACGGTGCTCATTCTTTCTATTTAATATGCTAAGACTACGACCGCCGGCACCTTAACCACGTGTGCTTTTATCCCTCTCTTTTTACAGTCAGTATTGCAGCCGAAGTACCACACAGGTTGTGCGTCAGTTCTGCATGTTATCACTCATAAACTGGTGGACTGTTGATAGATATGGTAGACTGCTGTGCAGGTAGACTGCAGTGCAGGTACACAGCTAACTTCCTAATGAACAGCTGCTTTGCCAATCAGACCTTGAGCTCATGGTTGATCAGGCTAATGTCAAGATAAATCAATGAGTTCTACATTCTCTAATCACACTGAAAGTTAACATTTCAGTGAGATGGCACATACTATACACCGCCTAGGCTTTTGTTACTTCTTGTCAGACATGTGATACATCTTGTTTCATCGGTGATTGAACAAAGCATTCCATGTCAAAAAGTACAGGGAAGAAGTTGAGCTCAAGCTCTTGGCTTCTGCACCAACGGTTACTGTAAGGAAGTGCAAGTCACAATCAAACCATTGTAATTTGTGTGCCAAATACCACATGTACTGCAACTCCGGAGGTGTGGAAGGAACAAGTGTAGCCGGAAAAACTATAAAGGTTGTCAATAAACAGTTACAATCTCACTTAAACTTAAAAACACATTAAATGAGTTAACACATAAAATGTTTTATATTGTTAAATAACTCATCAAACGGTAAATGGGCTGCATTTATATAGCACTGATTTTCTTTTTAAATAGAAGCCTATGTTTAAAATTAGTTGTAAAAAATATGATGTCAAGTACAGAAACAACCAAAAACAGAAAGACGTTACACCGCATTATCAGTTATGCCGCATTATCTAGGAAAAAAACATTGCTACCATTTTATTGTGTAATTAATGAAGACCCAGGACCAGAGGAAGCTTAGCGAACGAAATAAATAAACAATCATGCCATCAGCTGGACTAGTGGCAAGTCTTTTTTAACCAGTCCGAACTGAAGCACGAACACATTTTAAAGAACTGAGGTAGGGCAGGAAATGAGGGAAAAGCACTCACCCTTTATTTCAAAGAATACAGCTGCCTCTGGGCTCTCTGAGGCCTCTCTGTGATAATCTGCAGCTGGCACACTGTGCCCTGGTGGCCGGTGGGTGTAATGGCAGCGTATTATCCGTGAAGGTCACGGGCTGAAGGGGACTTAATCCTCTGGAATAGCTCTGCAGACAGAACATCCAGATAGGCTGTCAGAGAGATGACAGGAGCAAGGGTGGGCAGAATGTAGATCAGCAGTGTAGCCACTGCAGCGCAGATGCTGAGCTGTTTGAGGTTTTTTTTTTTTTTTTTTTTTTTTGCTTTTGGACGGCCATTTTGAACGGGGCTGACAAAATGGGGCTGATGGCCTGTGTCTAAGTCATGAGGCCAGCTGGACTGTGTGCCAGTAGACACGATTTAATGTCGGGGGTCCTAGACAGCAACTACTTTAAAACCCGAAACATAATCACAGAGAATAGCCACTCAATTTTTGTATACGCCCACAAACTCATATGAACCGTGGCAGCCTGGCTCTCAGCTGCATCTCGATTAGAACAGATGATATGCTAAACACCCAGACATAGATGCTTGCTTGCATTGTACCTGAAAGGGGATGGTGGAATCTACACCGAAAGGTAGATGTTTGCAACTTGTACTGAAACAGATCAAACCCGGGCAAACTGGCTCTGGGTCCTGTGTCACAAAGCAGGATTACTGAATTAGCGGGATAACTGCGCTGAGTAAAACCTGGAACGGCTCTTTTTACTTCGGTCACTCCCAGATTTCAGCGGGTTCTGGGTTTGTGGATTATGACCACTGCCTGTTTGTGGATAATGTTTGGGATTTGCCCTCTCTTGTGAAAGCCTGCCCTTTTCACGTTATCCCTGAGTCTGCTACTGGTTCCCTCTGCCCGATCCCTGACAGTTATGGTGAACACTCGTAGACGGTTACATCGTGGCTGAAAGTGGTGGGTACAATCTGCACCCAAACAGTGATGTTTACAACCTTTTCTTATCCAAACCAGGGCAAAGGGGCTCTGGGACCGGCATCGCAAACTGCTCTCCAGCCCTGTCATCCAGCTAGCTCAGTAATCCAGCCTCCTAATGCAGGCCCCTGAACCGCATCACTATGGGAACCGGAGAACCGGATTTTTATGTTCAGCACCCAGAGAGAGAGAGAGAGAGACGCTTATATTGTGCCTGGAAAATAAATCAGAATCTGAGCCCAAACAGAGGTGTTTACAGCTTGTCTGAGGGGATTTATCTCTTGTCCGAGCGCATATCTGACCGGTGAGTTGAAGCATACGCCTCATATCCTCCTGGCCCAGGCTGTCTGGCTTTAGGAAAGCGCCTCCAGTCAGGTATTAAACGGACGAGTGGAGAGAAGTCATCAGATTACTGCCAGGGACGGCCGTGTTTCCCTCAAAGCCCCTTGGCCAGGCGCTGCGCTTATTCTCCCCCCCCCCCCCCCCCCAGCGCACCTGAAGTCTTAGCCCTCTTCGGTGGAACGGAGATGCTGTTTTCATCGGATAGATCAAGGATAGACGATGAACAAACCAAAAAGAGAGTGAACGACTCTCACAACCTATGTAGGAAGTAACCTCGACTCCGCGCGCAAGTACTTTATTTTTCTGTCAGATGATTTTGGAATGTTCATGAATACTTCATAACAACCACTCTCATCTTATTTTTGTGAAACTAAAAACACACCAGCAGGTCTTATAAAACACTTGTAAGGATTTCTTAACCCTCGCTCAAAAAACAGACAAACATGCAGGCTAAAGTATCTTTATTATTAATTCGTTAATTATTTCAGAATCTCCCGAACTCCTCCTTGCTGGGAAACGTTCTTTAAATCTTTACCCTCTTCGGTGGAACGGTGATGCTGTTTTCACTGCTCTATTGCGGCCTGTCATTGTTTTTCATTCGGTGACACCAGATGGCCGAAGGGCTTGAGGAGTGCCTTCTCCCTGACCTTATAACATCAATCTCAACAGGTGGTCTGGCCAGCTATTTACCACTGTGCTGCAGACACTATTTGTATTTGTAGTGGACATTGGGGAGAATGAGATGGCAGTAAAGTGTGGTGTTTATGGAACTGGGCTTGTAAACCAAAGATTGCAGATTTGATTCCCAGCTTCAACGCTGCTGTTGTACCCTGGAGCAAGGCACTTGCTGAATAGTAACCTAAATTGCTTCAGCATATATCTCGCTGTATAAATGGAACCTACTCTGTCTGTAAACATTTAAAAACTGTATAAAGTTACTCTGGATAAGAGTATCTGTTAAATTGTGAAAAATGGGAAAAATGAAATGAATGAGCAAGATACAGTATGCTTTATGAAAGTGATATCTGTGGTGATATTTTCTTATCCATTGCTCTGTTGTAACCTGCCAGGTGTGGGTCTGGTGTCTCCATACCATAGAGTTCATCATGGCTGTGGGGTGGTAGAGCGTGCCTAGCTGGGGTCCTGTTGGTCCTCCCGAAACATTGGCTCTGTCACCATCTTTTCCCCGCCCAGAACACTCTTCTGCTCCCGTACAGATAACATCATCTCTGCAGATGGGCTCTGGGTTCCAATAGCTACACTCGAGATGGTCGAGATGGCTCAGGCAGTAAGAGCAGTCGTCTCATTGGCTCAGGCAGTAAGAGCAGTCGTCTGGCAGTCGGAGGGTTGCGGGTTCAATCCCCCACCCGGGCTGTGTCGAAGTTTCCCTGAGCAAGACACCTAACCCCCAAATGCTCCTGACGAGCGGGTCGGTGCCTTGCATGGCAGCCAATCGCCGTCGGTGTGTGAGTGTGTGTATGAATGGGTGAATGAGAAGCATCAATTGTACAGCGCTTTGGATAAAGGCACTATATAAATTCCAACCATTTACCATTTACCATTTACACTCTCAGAAAAAAAATGTTCTGTGGCTCATCTCCATAGAGGAACCATTTTTTGTTCTTTATAGAACTATGGTAGGTGTAAAGAGTGAAGAACAATTAAGCCTTAAGGAACCCTTTACCTAGATAGGGTTCTTCTATAGAACCATGGGGTTCCTTTTGGAAATGTTTTTGGATGTGAGACAGAGGAACCCAGCTGGTAGCCAGAGTACATTCACCTCAGAGTTTTCAGTGTCATCAACAGGGCATCAGCGGTGGAAAATCCAGGTTTACAAAGTGCCATTTTTTTCTTCCTGGGTTTGTGAGTCTCACAGTCCTTCACCCGGGAGGTAGAACTAATTAGTGAAATCAGCTGGCTGTGTTAATGGGTGAAAGAAACACATGGGCTGGGTTCATTTCACTTTAACACATTACCTGCTCGTCCCTCGAGGGAGATATTTCCAGACTAAATTACGACGTGCAACAAGCAAACTTAACAGGTGCTCTGCAAGAGAGTAAACCGAAACCAAACTGATCGACCCTCAGAACCTACAGTATATAGGGAGTAACCACGACTCTGTGCGCAAGTATTTTATTTTTCTGTCGGATGGTTTTTCTGATAATGAAAACACACCTGCAGGTCTTATGGAACACAAGTAAGGATTTCTTAACCCTCACTCAAAAACACACAAACAAAAAAAATGTAGGCTAAAGTTTCTGACAGATAAATTCTCAGTTCTTAATCGCCCCCCAATTCATCAACATGCGCTCGTTAATTATTTCCGAACCTCCCCTGAACTCTTGTAAAAAAATACGGCCTCTTCTTCCGTTAGCTCTGCTTCTCCTCTTCTGCACGCCTGGGACATTGAATTATGGGATTTCCTTCTTGCAGGGAAATGTTCCTTGAACATGATACGATATGATGAAACTCATATTAATGATGTGCTGTGAGCACCACTGTCTCCTTAGCAGTCCTTCCTGGAGGCAAGGGAAGGGAGCGTGCGGAAGAAGACCTGAAATCTGGAATCTAACCCAGCCCTGGAACTTTGTGACCCCTGGAACCTCTCACCCGTGCTTAACACACACGCATAACTGTGACAGGCACATTCATCAAAGTGACATTTCTGACTCCTTCCCTGTCATCCCCCACTCCTCCCTGGTTCACTCTCTCTACTCCTCTTCCCTCTCTCTCTTCCATCCCCCTCTCTCCCCCCCCCCCGGTTCACTCTTTCTACTTCTGTTCCCTCTCTCCCTCCCTTTCTTCCGTGCTGATTGACAGACGGTGGTAGGTGTCGGAGAGGAACAATCTGGCCGGTCTGCCTCACCTAGCTGTTCTCCGCCAGCATGGACACGGGCGCATTATTAATATTTACTCACAGCCCATTTGTCTGATTATCCATCTCCTCCTTTGCTCGTTTCTCATAATCTAAGTGCCATTGCTGGGGCACTCAGCGTGGCGCGTGTGATGAAGTGGGAACTTTACGCAGCGGGAGCCGAGAATAATGTGAAATACATCGACTGGCTCCGCTCGGAGGTTTGTTCTCACACCGGGAAAGGAAGAGCGAAGTCAGACAAGGTGAGGCTTCGGGGACTCCTGCAGCGAATCCTGGTTGAACAGCGCCATCTGGCGGCCTAAGGGCCTCGCTGCATTCCGTCTGCAGAGTGCCCGGGGATCTGGTTTATGAAGCTGACATGCACGTACTTTCACCCGCGGAAATACCATCTTTTACCTTTAAATGTGTTTCGCAAAGTTTTGCCGCTCACAATTTGTCAAAAAATGTGGTCCAACTTCACGATTATTGCCCACCCACTTTCCTCACACAAGTATGGAGGTCATGTTGCTTGTATAGAGCGAAAAGACCAAGATATTCCGGAGCAGATATCATCTTCAATAACCATGATCCACTTGAGTCCACTTCAGACGTTGAATTGATTTTGAGAGACACTTTATCGCGAACAGGGATTGTGGCGGTGTTGTGTCACAGGCTTGCCACCACTCTCACTGCGATTTGCATGAACATTATCGATGTCTTTAATTCTGTGGAAACCTCTGTTGCCATGGCACCCGTCGGCCTCTGTGACCGGTTCAGACAGTGTGACCAGTGGGGTATTTCTTGAAGCGGGCTTACTGAGTTAGCTGGATAACGGCACTGAGTAAAACCCAGAATGCTCCCAAATCTGGAGCATGGACTGAAGTAAAAAAAGATCCGCTCCTGGTCTTTCTCAGCGCAGCTATCCAGCGGAATTAATTGTCCTGCTTTATGAAATACCTCCTAGCTTGCTAGGTCAAGTGCTGAGCGGTGGAAAGATAATCTCTCTGGTATTCTCTGCATTAGCCTCTCCGCTAGCCCATAATGCGTATGAGCTACGTTAAGCCCCTTTCACACATGCCCCGTAACCCTTAAATTTTCCACCAATTTCCTGTGTTGGCGTCATGTGTGAACAGCCGCCAGAGTTGATTCTCTGTTGCTCCAGTTTGCCGGGTCAGGACCGAGGAATATTTATGGAAATCTTTCGCCACAGATCTAGTGTTAACGTTCTCGGATAAAGCGTGCAAAAGGTTATGGCAATCTTACATATTTTTTTTCTGGCGCAATTTCATTCGTACATGCTGACTCAATCTGCCCTCTCACCAAATCTTGCACAAATATGAGATAGAAGATCCTGGAAATTTTGGGCTTATGAATAAAAAATGGCTGTGACTCCCATATGGGCAACCCAATATGTATGGAAATACTTTCAAATTAAAGGCGACAGTCTGCACTATAACCTTATACACATTTCGTGCTGGAGTACAGAGCCAAAACAATAAAAACTGTATTAGTGTCCAAATACCTTGGCATTTAACTCTGCGTTTAGACTCAAGGGGCCCATTCCGATCACTTATTCTATCCTTGCTGGTCACCTCATTCCCAGCGGCCACATGCCATGGGAATGTCATCTTTAAGGACATTCAGAACTGTCAGACACTGGAAGCAAGGTGCGAGGATTCCTGAGCAGGGAAACAGGAGTGTATCTTTTGGGAGAGTATTATTTAGGAGTGTGTGACCTGTGTTTCAAATTGATGCATAAGGTCGTTTGCCTAATTCTCGTTTTTCCCATTTCCTGTCCTTGCCTCTTCTGTTATCTGGTGCTAGACGTGAGGAAAGAATGCAAGGAAAGGAAGCAAGGAGGCAGAAACAAGTGATTTTAACACACTTAAAATGAGTTTATAGTACAGAGACAGAGTGTTGCTTGACTGAACGTTCACAGGATGTTCATGAGCACTCTACTGTAACCCGACATAGGCTGTGGTTGTTGTCCTTACAAAAAAGTATAAATGGACTCCAATTTCTGTGATGAGTGACAGCCGTTGGTCATCATCGGTCGCTGCGATGCTCTGTCGCTGGACTATGAACTGGCCTTCACTTGAATAAAAGCACTTGAATAACAAACACATTTTTACCTGCATTTTTATTCATACAGGTTACAAATTCCACACTTTAGCTCTTTCAGTCCCAAGAGTGCCACATGGCTCTCAAGCGTAACTACCTTAAAATCCTAAGAGTGCTATATGGCACACTGGACCATATAACTTTTCAACCAATCAAAATAACTGCTATACTATTTTTTTGAGCCCCTATTAAAACCCTACAGAATTTTCTCAACTTTCTCAATCAAAGCCAAAACCTTGGGCTTGGCACTGGACGGGTTAAGATGATGATGTGGTCTGTGGTTCAGCCAGTGACAGCTCCACAGCCCCGATGGTCTGGACTCGCTCTCCCGTGTGACCTGAGAGAGACAGTCAGTGAGGCCCTTTGGCCTGAGAGAGACAGTCAGTGAGGCCCTTTGGCCTGAGGGACACAGTCAGTGAGGCCCTTTGGCCTGAGAGAGACAGTCAGTGAGGCCCTTTGGCCTGAGAGACACAGTCAGTGAGGCCCTTTGGCCTGAGAGAGACAGTCAGTGAGGCCCTTTGGCCTGAGGGACACAGTCAGTGAGGCCCTTTAGCCTGAGAGAGACAGTCAGTGAGGCCCTTTGGCCTGAGAGAGACAGTCAGTGAGGCCCTTTGGCCTGAGAGAGACAGTCAGTGAGGCCCTTTGGCCTGAGGGACACAGTCAGTGAGGCCCTTTGGCCTGAGAGAGACAGTCAGTGAGGCCCTTTGGCCTGAGGGACACAGTCAGTGAGGGCCTTTGGCCTGAGAGAGACAGTCAGTGAGGCCCTTTGGCCTGAGAGAGACAGTCAGTGAGGCCCTTTGGCCTGAGAGAGACAGTCAGTGAGGCCCTTTGGCCTGAGAGAGACAGTCAGTGAGGCCCTTTGGCCTGAGAGAGACAGTCAGTGAGGCCCTTTGGCCTGAGGGACACAGTCAGTGAGGCCCTTTGGCCTGAGGGATACAGTCAGTGAGGCTCCACAGGGGCCCCCTTGCTGGGGTCTGATGCCTCAGATCTGATCTCCGTTCCTCCCTGCCATCCTCAGAGACCCCCTTTAATGCCGCTCTCCTCCTCCTCTCCTCCTCCTCTCCTCTGAAGAGTTCGGCCGGAGACGTGCCTGTACCTCCGTCCCACTCGCACCCCCTCCCGTGGGGGTCCCGTCGGGGGAGGCAGGGGGGGCTGAGAGCGCGGCAGGTGTCTCTGAGGGGCACACTGATTCGGAGGGAGTTTGACTGGTTCCTCTCAGCTTGTTCCTCTCCCCTGACAGCCAGTCACTTTATATTTTTTATTTCTTTGCTTTTTTTTTTTTATAACTGACAGAGACAGATGAACTGACACATGGCTCAGAGAGTGTGCACTTGGAAAATACACACACACACACGGGTCTGTACTAGTCTCTCTCAGTTCCCACCTCACCCTGACTGTCAGTGCTGCTGTTGTTGGACTGGAGCTGGTCGGGAGGAGAGCTACAGACACAAACACAGACACAGACACAGACGCAGACAGAACAGAGTGCAATCTGCGCTGGGGCCTTTTGTCCACATGGGGGCACTGTTTCTTTCACGGTTTCTCCTTGGATCTGGAAGGTCTATATCCCTGTTCTTCAAATCATTGCCCCAAGGGGCAAAACCGCAAGTATTCCAGCCTACCTTTACCTGGAAGCCAGTTGTGGCCAATCAGTAGCACCAATTGTTCAGTTAATTACCTGGGAGGAAAGAAAACCGGGCCTGGACTTGAGGGCCAGATTTGACTATCTGTGCCCTGTATTGTATAGGCAGGCGGTGAAGCGGTCGGAGCGAATACCTGCAGACACTGCGGCCCGCAGGACGAGGAGTTGAGTAGCGTTGCTTTAGTGTCACTTTCTCCACACACATTTTTGGCCAAAGTTGTGTTGTGTTGAAGGGAGACTTTTTACTATAGACTGTGCCATAAGAACGATGGTAGAGCGGACAATCGGACAATCCGGAAAGAGACCGTATGACTAGAGAAGGCACACTAGCCGGGAGGAAGGTCCAGCCCCTTACTGGGCACTGTGGTACGTACAGAATGACTGTGAGCAGAAAGCTGGAGCTAACAGTGGTCCAATAGGGGCTTATTTTCTGATTAGTATTCTTAACTGAAATCATGCTTGTCAGCCATTTTGGATGCACTTACAGAAATAAAGAGACAGTGGAGGTACATTTATGTTCTTCAAGGTTCAAATTTCCCATATGTACCCTGAAAGTACAGTCATGTTCTCTTTGGGTACATACGAGTACATTTTCCAAGAAAAACTGAGGTGCAATTTCCCTATATATGTATTTGCTGGATAGGGGTACAATTTTATTCATCTTTGGGGTACTGCCCCAATGACAAGCATTTATACCTTTTATGGCAGTTTTTGTACCTGTATTTCTGAGAGTGTGTGTTCAAATATCCAGTAAAAAACCTCTAACTCCATCTTGTATACATTTTTTGAGCCGTCCCAGAGAGAACAGGATAACATGAACGATGGGCAGCCATCCAGCTGGGATTAACATCAATTCAGCTGTGATCTCCCCTCATTCACTTTGGATTTTCGTTTGGCATTTTCAACAAATTCAATTTGCCAAGTTTCTGCTTCTGGAATCTCTGCTGTGTGGTTGTTTTGAGTGTATAGGCATCAAATGCTTTCCACTTCAGAATAATATCATAATTTAGTGTGAGCCTGCAAAATCAAAGCAGAAATATATTGTGATTACAGGCCTTGGATATGTAAATACTTCAAGGTCTTAAAAACAGGAGAAAAACAGACTGCTGGCCTGTACACAATATTGCCGCAAGAAACCAGCCAGTGATTGGTTACGTTTTTGGCTGTCTGAAGCACCGCTCACACATTAAATCAAAAGACTAATGGCACTTAATAATTAAACAAAATGGATTCCCCGATTCAATCACACAAAGTGGCTCAGGTCTTTCATATAACGGATACAAATAGCACAGACATTACTGCATTACCCCCACCCCCACCACACACACCTCCTTTTTAAAAACACGTTTAAAGATGACACATCTCTGACATGAATATCCACTGCTGAACACGATGTTTAAAAATAAATAGAGCGCCTGCTTTGACCTTCTACCATTGTTGAGGATGGTTGTGGCTAGTGTTCTGATGGGATCTGCAGTGAAAAATGTGATCGCTGTTTCAGATACGCCGGCTTCTGTGAACGACATTCAGAAATGTAAGCGAGCCCATTGAAGTAGAACGAAGAGCCGTCTTCTTCCCACCCCCCTGACTGACAGGTGCGTTTGAGCTGAAATCACACCTGTGGAAGGCTATTCCCTGTGGATTCCTGGCCTTTCAGACAAGGACCCAGCAGACCCTGTGCAATGCAATTACTGCTGCAATGGTCAGGTCCAAAGGAGGCCTGGTATTGACACAGACTGTTTGATTTAGATAACCTCACACATGAACAAATCAGCAGGGCACACACACTTACGAGTATATACACAAAACACACACACACACACACTTATGAGTATACACACAAAACACACACACCCACATGCATACACACTTACGAATATATACACACACACACACACTCTGACACATAAACAAGTATACACACAAAACACACAGACTCGCATAAAAACACACGCACATGTGCGCACACACTTATGAGCATATACACAAACACACACACACAGGCTTAAAATGTAATTGCTGGATTTGATGTACTAGCAGGCTAAAATGCTTTGTGAGGTTATTTCAGCATGAAGGGTACTAAATCAGCAAGCAGTTGAATTGTAGAATAATAGCCCATCAGTGTACAAATGGAGAGAGGGAGATTATTTCAGAAATACAAAGGGCTGCTGCAATTGAAAACATATTTAAATCATTATAAACCCATACCCTTAGCACAGCACGGCTGGGCCAGTTTGAATGAGGACTCTACGATGGTCTCTAGAGTTTATTACAGCTCACTGATTTGTATTATTGAAATTACTCTTCGTACAATGCGAATAACAGCCCATTCAGCGATTTGTTGCCTTATATGAACCGCACAACAATACCAAACTTTGGCACGACAAAGAAAAACAAAACTTCCAGGATCAAAAGCACTTAGAGCAGTCGTTTCCTCTCCATCCCTGGTTTTCACTGACTTGACTGTGTGTGTGTGTGTGTGTGTGTGTGTGAATGGGTGAACGAGAGGCATCAATTGTAAAGTGCTTTGGATAAAAGCGCTCCATAAATGCTGTCCATTTACCCCAATGCATGTAAGTGTTGAAATAGCCTCGCCTTTGTGTGCCACCCAACAAAACTACCCATCTGGTTAATTCCCGTCCATTTCTCACTTACATCTTCTCCTCAGCGTGGACCAGCTACACTTGGAAAAGGGGGGGGGGAAGGTACAGTTTTAGAAGATTGATTTCCAGCAATCTGCCTGGTTCTGGCATTGTGTTATAGGTCAGGGTCTAGCAGGCGTGAATCACCGCCTTCTGATTCATCAGTCCCCGGGAGCTGCCCATTGGCTCATCAGCAAAACACATCCCTGGATGTTAGGGGCACTTATCTCAAATCAAATTGTCAACCTGGTCAGGCTCGTAGAACCGTAGGGTTATGAGCTGCCAAGCAATCTTCTTAGAAGCTCGACTAGACCGTAATGGGCTTGGCCTTTGGCCGCTAGCCGTTGTGTGGTTAAACAGACTGCGATGGGGGAGACAGCCACTTACTCCCTTGCCAAAGCTTCTGGCTGCATTTCAGAAAGACGTCAGGAAAAACTTGCATACTACCTGCAGGCTTGTCTGACATTCAAACGCACCATCCCAAAAGTCAATACGTGAGGTTTAGCCGGCATCCACATTTCCTGGACTTATTCTGGCATACTGATTGAGAGTACTTTTTCACTTTCCAGGGATCCCAAGTTTTTCCACATTTTTTATTATGTTTTCCTTAACTTGGCCATTACCCCACCCAGTCTATTTTAACCTCTAACCCTGCTCAATTAGGTATGAGTGAGGTACACATGCTCTCCTGTTCAAGGCCACCGCAGTAGGCCTGCAGCAGTTTCACAAGGCAGACAGTAATTCCCTGTAGAATACTCAGCGTGTCTCTGCTAGCTGCAGCTTACCAGGCAAGGTTTTGTGGACCTGGCAGGCCTGGTCTGGTCTTATGGACTGAGAAGGCAGGGACAGGCCTTAGGGCTCCATTACAGGGATTAACTGGTGTGCTTACTGAGCCCTCAGGGCCTACAAATGGTAAATGGTCGATGGTTGGCCTTTATATAGCACCAAAGCGCTGCACAATTGATGCTTCTCATTCACCGATGGCGATTGGCTGCCATGCAAGGCGCCGACCAGCTCGTCAGGAGCATTTGGGGGTGAGGTGTCTCGCTCAGGGACACTTCGACACAGCCCGGGCGGGGCATCGAACCGGCAACCCTCCGACTGCCAGACGACTGCTCTTACTGCCCGAGCCATGTCGCCTCACCTAGGGAAACGTGAACGTCGTCCAAGAACACAGGCCCAAGTGAACAAGCCCGCCATGGGGCAGGCCCTGCAGGGGATGGGAGTGAGCAGGAGGGTGAGAGTCCAGGGAGTGCGGCCGAGACCAGCAGCTCTGAACCAGAGGCAGGCACGGAGAGGTCAGCCCTCATGGACGCGGAGGAAACCGGGGCATTGCCGGTTGGTGGTGAAGCGGCCCTCCATCCAGAAGGGATCTCAGGCTGGTCCGAAAAAAAGCCCGGGAACGTGAAGAAGGAGACGGTTATCTACAGTGGAGGATCCAGAAAACAGGACGTGAATCAGTTTGACAGTACAGCGGACAAAACTCGCCCCTTAGGCTTGACAGTTAGGAGTCGTTTTCGTTTGTATTCACCGAGTGTTACCGCCGAAATACTTTGTTTGCAGTTCGAGAGGGTCGGACTGCACAGGTGGGGCTTCAGTTTCCTAACGTGGTCTTTATCTTTGGAGTAAAAAAACGACGACAATGCTCACTGATTAATTTTATTTTTTGTCAGGCAGAACAGAGGCTATATTTCAGAGCCGCAAGGGAGGGAAGGAACAGAAGTCTTGCCGTTGTCAGACTGCTGATCGCTGCTCAGATAAAGCTGGAACGGCCTTTTACACACGGCGTGATAATCCGAGTTCAGAGACGAATGTGACATTAATGGAGCGCTCCGTACGTGAAGCAGGACTAATGACTGTGTGTTGAGCGAGAAATGAGTGCCTCTTTCTTTATCCTGTTTGTTTATTTGTTTCTTTGGTTTGTTTTGGGTTCTGGTTTTGCTTCAGGCGGTATGGGGCTGGTGTCTTTTGGGGGGTTGGGGGTTGCTTAATTGGGTGGGATATAATGTGAGCAAGCCCTTTATTTTTTTACTTTTAAATAAAGGTTTTCTTAAAAGTAAAACAAGGGGGCTGCAGTGGCGCAACAGGCTAAGACGCAGCAGACTTGCGGTTGCAGTTCGCTGCAGTTGCACACCGGGGACCGGGGTTCGATTCTCGGTCCTGCAAGTGTGGCCAGCTCACGTGAAGCGGCATTAATTGGCTCGCCGCTCCAGGGGGAGGGTCTTGCCAGGGCTAGCTGATCGCCGTACAATAAGCGCCTCGGCACCACGGACACGATTAGAGAGATGGGACGTCTTGAAGAAGGCGTGTCGCTCTTCCTCAGCCCGCTAGGGGGCGGGGTGTGGACGGTGTATCTAACACTAACTCTAATTGGACGAGACAGGGTACAATTGGCTACTAAATTTGGAGAAAAAGGGAAAAATCTTAATTTTTTTTTTTAAGTAAAACAAGTCTCTCTTTCTCCCAACCTCCCACTCACTCTCTTTTTCTCACACTCACACTTAAAATGTAATTCAGATAAGAATCATCCCACACAATCGTTATTATCCCATAAGGATATAAAAATGTTGGCTTGTGTAATGACTTTACGTTAAAGAGCGAGCAGGGATTTAGACTGAAAACGACTGAATCATTCCAGAGGAAGAAGGCATCGAAGAGGCTTCACTTCAGCTGGAAACACCTCTCTCAACGGATCGACGTAGTCCTCACCGCAGAGAGCCTGGCCAGTCCGAACAGCGCACCGCCATCTGCAAGGCAGGCTCCCATCGCCCAGGTTCGGCAATTTCAACAGGGCGTTTCAAGACCCCTAATGCGCATATCAACAACCTACCGCGCTGCACCCGCTTTCAGTCAGAGAAACGCTTCTTGTTTAGACTTTGAAAAGGTGACTTCTTACCGGCTGACGTATTCAGGGAAGTCTGAGTGAGGCTCTATTTTTAGTCGGTCGCAGTGTTTCCAAACTCAAAGCCCCGTGTCGCACGCTCGGCTCAGAAAGTAGGGCTGCATTCGGGGAGATATTGTTTTTAGTTTCGGCGGAGCACATTTCATATTCAGGGCACCACTGCCAGGCTTATTCCAATTTGGTGCCACTTCTGTGGAATACGCTCAGAGATTCAGGCGGCCCCCCCGTGCTCGACGGCGATTGGCCGGGAGAGACGCCCGGCTGGACGTGAGCGATGGCCTTAGGTGCTGTTATTTTCAGCGAACAAAACAAGTGAAAAATCCAATGAGCCAAATCCTCTCGATGCTGAGCAGCACAAAAAACACAAACAAACTTTCTCTCCCCGAGACAGAGAGGTTAAAGTCTCAGCCAGGCATCTAGATTCTCTGTTTCTCCCTCTCTCTCTCTGATTTTTGGCAGTTGATGGGTTTCTGTGCATTGTGTTACGATGAAGGCGTGTACTGTGTGCGAGAGAGTGATGCAATCTGTCCTCGATTTGTCCACAAAGTACTACTGTACTGTCCTCATAACACAACACCATGAAGATAAATAATAAGACAATAAATGAAGAAAAAACACTGATTACGACTAAATGTTCTTGTGGGAAACAAATACTGACTTTGACTATACACTCAGTGAGCACTTTATTAGGTATTTATCAGACTGATTTTTTAGACTTATTAAGTCTTCTGCTTCCGCTGTGGCCTATCCACTTAGAGGTCTGACGGGTTGTGTGTTCAGAGATGCTCTTCTGCATACTGCTGTTGTAATGTGTGGTTATTTGCGTTACTGTCACCTTCCTGTCAGCTTCGACCAGTCTGGCCCTTCTCCACTGATCTCTCTCATTAACAAGGCATTTTTTCTTGCAGAACTGCTGCTCACTGGATGTTTTTGGCACAATTCTCTGCAAACTCTAGAGACTGTTCTGAACATCCCAGGAGATCAGCAGTTTCTGAGATATTCAATCCACCCTGTCTGGCACCAACAATCATTCCGCAGTCAAAGTCACAAAGATCACATTTATTCAACATTCTGACACCTGATCCTCTTGACCATGTCTACACGCTTTAATGCATTTAGTCACAGCCACAAGATTGGCTGATTACATATTTGCATTAACAAGCTGGTGTACAGGTCTACTAAATAAAGTGATCGCTGGTTGTACACTAAAACCAGGTCTGAGTGATCCATACTGGAGCCGACCTCAGTGGTGCTGATGAGCACGGTCTCTCAGCACCTCTTTCTGTGAGGCAGCCGCTGTCCATGGTTCTGAAAGCACAGCTGACAGACCTCCCCCCCCAGCAAACACGAAACGTTCTCACAGTGTTGCTGCCATGTTGTGGCAATGCTATTACTTTGAAAAAACATTCCAGTAACATTGTGAGAACATTTTGCGTTAGCTGTGTCGTCACAGTGTTGTCACATAGAACATCCAATAAGCGCTTGATGAACAAGAACAAGTACAGATGCATAAACTGATCATGAAACAATTGAAACAGAGTCATCGTTAAAATAAATAAATAAATAAATACATAAATACATAAATACATAAATGAATACACAGCAACAACAACATTTATCATAATTAGAATGAATTAGTAATAATGAATTAATCAGCCCGTAAATAATAACAGCAAAATCAATTCAACTAAGCAAGGCCCTTATCCCTGCATTGCTCCAGGGGGAATTGCCTCTCGCTTAGTCTAATCAACTGTAAGTGACTTTGGATAAAAGCGTCAGATAAAATAACATGTCATTTCATAATAAACATGGTTTCAAATATTGATAGGTGAAGCAAGGGCGTACAGACAGGAAGATAATGGCTTTTTGGAAGAAAGGTGTTGTTTACTGATTCTTAGGGGTGCTGCTGTGTGAAATAATGTTTAAAACAAAATAAAAAAATAGGTAAGTGGGGAAAAATGAAACAATATGCAGTAATTGTAAAAAAAAGAAAGAAAAATAATAAATAAATCCCCTCGGTGTGCAGCCATTGTTCCTCTGTAAAGTATTTCATAAGACGCGTCTCAGACAACATCCTGAGACACATCTCAGACAACAACGTCATGAGAGACGTCTCAGACAACAACATCATGAGACACGTCTCAAACAACATCATGAGACACGTCTCAGAAAACAACATCATGAGACATGTCTCAGACAACAACATCATGAGACACGTCTCAGACAACAACATCATAAGACAAGTCTCAGACAACAACATCATAAGACAAGTCTCAGACAACAACATCATAAGACAAGTCTCAGACAACAACATCATAAGACAAGTCTCAGACAACAACATCACGAGACACGTCTCAGACAACAACATCATGAGACACGTCTCAGACAACAACATCATAAGACAAGTCTCAGACAACAACATCATAAGACAAGTCTCAGACAACAACATCATGAGACACGTCCCAGACAACATCAATTCAGTAACTTCAATCATTCAGTCACCACAAGAGGTCTCTCTCACTCTGTCTCTCCCCAAACACCTCTCTCTCTTTCTCTCATAGATTTTTCTTCTCACACACTAATTTTCAGTCTTACTCATTCTTTCTCTCTGTCTCTCTCTCTCACGCACACACACGCTTGCACACAGTCACACACACACACACACACACACACACACACACACACACACACACACACACTCACACAGTTCATTTGAAAGTAATCATTGTCCCTGTATGATAATGACTTTGTGCTCTGGCATGCAATCTTGTACTTCAGTGAATCTTTGCTATGCTATTATAGCCACTCTTTAAAACCTGCGCTGTCCCTATCTCTCTCTCGTTCTCTCCTCCTCTATTCATCCTTCTAAACCTCTTCCTCTTTTTCCCCATTCCTTTCTACCCCTCTCTTTCTCATGACTTTTTAATCTCATAACCTGAAAAAACTCTCTGCTGACCCCTCTCTCCCTCTCACTCTCTCACTCACTCTCCCTCCCTTCCTTTCTATCGCTCACCCTCCCTCTCTCTCTCCCTCCCTTCCTCTCTCTCCTCCTCCCCTATCTGTACAATAGTGATTCCAAATAATCTTGAGGAATGCTTTATGATTACTGCAATAAACAAAAAAAAACAAAAAAAAATGATCTGAAACATTTGCAGAAACATTTACGCATGTTTTTTTTAACGTACATTTAATTGCAAATCGTAAGACTGTAGAAAGCTCATTTTCGATGATACTTTGGCAGCAGTCCTTATTTTTATGGCCTTGTTAGCAGCCAGGGATGCTACAGAGACCAGAATCTCCAATTGTCAACGCCCAGACTACTGCACAGTGCAACACAAACACTCTGTGCGTTTGAAGAAGAACACATTACAAACAAAGCTTAGCTGCACTTACTTAAGCGTAATTGAGGAACGATTTGCCTTGGAGTGCTGGATGCTACAGTACACAGGGATAATACCCTGCTAACTTTCATTAACTGCTCCTGTTCACCTCTAGGTGGCAGTGTCGCTGCACGAATCTCAGCCGAGGTCACAATCCGAACGGCGCTTTAATTCGAGACATTGAGATTCATGTCTGTGCGTTTTCTCTGGGGAGGCTCACTGTACAAATATCTGCTCTTCCTTTTCGGTTTTCACATACCGAGGCATTGGGTTTCGTGTTTCGCCACACAATAAGTTACTGAGCTGCAGGAGGGAGAATCAAGACGCAGACATTTAAATGGAAAAACGCTCGCCCGCTAAAAGTTATTTATTTATATGCGGAAAGTATTCACGAAAATGGTATCTGCGATGTCCGTGCGGCCCGTCTTCTGTGGAAATCCGGCAGGTGTGGGGACGCAATAAAAAATGCAGGACATGGAAATCCACAACTTCGCATTCCCTGCATGCGCATTAGGCACACAATGCAGAACCGCGGAATCCACAAACAGATGATGCATCGCTAAGCCCGTGGAAGGCCTGTGGTGCTTGAATATGGGTAAAAATGAGACACATCTCAGCTAAAGAACAGCGACTCCACTGAAAGGAGACAGTAGTTCAGCAGTTTAACAGATGGGGGATCGGGAAGCCTGGCTGGTGAGAGGGTAGTATTTAAATTCGGCCATTTTGGATGGCGAGTCGTGTGTGTGTGAGTGGCACTTGGCGCTCCGGCTCATGAAGAGGACTGGCCTGAGCTGGAGCTGGAGATGCAGTTGAATATTGGTTGCGCGGTGATGACATGTTCAACTAGCCCTTGTAAAAGGTCACACTGTGCTCATAAACACAGACACTGTGCACTTTTCCTGAATGTCACCGTGTCCCGGGGGTTCAGTCCAGTGGGATGTGAAACCTTATCTAGCAGATTACACTGCTGGTACAGACCAGCCCACCCATCCCCGCCTGACATACACACACACACACACACACACACTCATGCTCACACACATGCATACATACACGCACACACAAACACATACACACAGCGCACACCCTTACACACACACACACACACACACACACTCATGCACACTCACACATGCAGACACGTACGCATGCAAGCACGCACACACACACACTCATGTACACACTCACACATACAGACACGCATGCACGCACACACACACACACACACACACACACCCACACACGGACGCATATGCACACGCACACACACACACACAAGCACTCACACACACACACACACACACAGGCACTCACACACACACACACACACTGCCACACCACACACACACACACACACACACATACACCCTGGCTCATTCCCCCCACCCTCCACAGTCTTTCTCTTTGCGATGACATCCACCCCTCCCTGATCCCACCCCCAGTACCTCTGGCCAGTGAGACAATGAACAGGCAAGGAAGTATCCATTTTGTCCTGTTTCCCACACAGTCTCTCTCTCTCCCATCTCCTCTCATATTATTCCTCTCTCCCTTTCCCTTTTTTTCTCTTCACTATCCCTCCCTCTCGCTTTCTCCTTCTCTTCCCCCCCCCCGCCCCCTCTGATTTTCCTCCTCCTCTCATACAGGGAAGCAGCAGCTGACTGCAGTAGCTGATGAAATGATTGATACACTTAAAGGCGAGACGTGAGCGTCTGTTGAAGGTCACTCTTTTAACAATGAAAGAAAAAAGAAAACACGACCTTCGTATTATCGGCACAAACACAACGCGTCAGAGAGAAC
>NC_083760.1:7586857-7644357 GCF_963514075.1 Conger conger | reverse complement strand
CTCAGAATGAACAACACGTCAATCCTCGAGGCGGATGGGCTATAACAGTAGAAGACTACTTTGGGTTCCACTTCTCTCAGCCAAGAACAGTAAGCTGAGGCTACAGTGGACACAGGCTCATCAAAACTGGACAGCTGAAGACTTGAAAAGCATAGCCTGATCTGCTGAGGCATACAGATGGTAGGGTCAGAATTTGGCACCAACAGCATGAATCCATGGACCCAACCTGCTTTGTGTCAGCAGTCTAGGCTGAACGGTTTGGCGACTGTTTTCTTGGAATACTTTGGGCCTGTTAATACCAATTAATCATTGCTTGAATGCCACAGCCCGTTTGAGTATGGTTGCTGACAATGGGTACATGGCATACCTTCATGGCCATGTACCCATCATCTAATGGCCACTTCCAGCATGATAACGCAACATGTCACAAAGCAAAACTTGTCTCAAACCGGTTTGATGAAGATGACAATAAGTTCAATGTTCTTCAGTGGCCTTCCCAGTCACCGGATCTGAATCCAATAGAACACCTTTGGGGTGTGGTAGAAAGGGAGATTTGCAGCATAAGTGTGCAGCTGACAAATCTTCTGAAATTGTGTGATGCAATCATGTCGACATGGAACAGAATCTCAAAGGAATATTTTCAACATCTTGCGGAATCCATGCCACAAAGAATTGAAGATGTTTTGTATAGAATAGTGTTCCTAATAAAGTGCTCAGTGAGTCATTCATTCATCCTGATATTTTATCCAAATAATCAACATAATTGCATTGCAGTAAATTCTATTTTGATATGGCGTTCTATTTTAGGTTTGAGGGTAGGGCTAAGTCTGGCTTCTGGAAAACAAACTAACAAGGATATGGACCCCCGGTTACCCCAACATATTTCAGGAGATCAGCTGTCACAGCGCAGCACAAAACAGAAATGTTACCTTGAAGGTAATTTAATTCAGTTCCGCGGATCTCCCGCCTGTCTTTTCTCGGCCTGGTAACCCCATAGCTCTATCCGTAACAAACACGGACGTGTACGGCAAGCAGATGGCAATAATGAGAATGTGATGACTTGAATTATTCATTGATGGGTTAATTTGTCAAATAGATGCAATAGTCTATAATTAATCTTGGCCAGGAGTATCGGCAGTCAATTTTGGCCCTATGAAAATATCTTGCATTGGGCCCCACCACCATTGAATAAAACTATACCTGATCCTACTGTTTTTTTTGTTGGCCCCCTGGCCTTTGGGCCCCTAGATTTATAACCACCTCTCTCCATACTTATGATGGCGCAGGTCTAGGCTGATCCCTTATTTGTTTGTATTCATTTAATGCTCTTTGGCAACTCCAGGTAAAAAAAAATGTGATGGGACACTTTCTCTCACCAGATCTCATGGTTGCAATGTGAGTAATTTGCCACTAAATATATAAGTACAGTCTCTATTTGTGTGCGTGTGTGTGTATGTATGTGTGTGTGTGTGTGTGTATTTGTGTGTGTGTGTGTGTGTTTGTCTGTCTGTGTGAATGTGCAGGCTATGCATTTGATGCAGTGCTCACATAGCCCAACATGTCTATTTTCTCAAACTGCCCAATATAACTAGTAAAAATGTTTTGCATTGAAAGCCATTTCCCTCTGTCCAGTGCACAACTGTGACGCACTCAGGGCCTGGCTGGGTGACTGGCCTTCGCTGGGTGTGCAGGTGTGAGGAGAAGAAGGCGAGGAAAGTTACTGTCATTGTGGGGGCCGCAGTCCATTGTGAGGACCGCACTCCACAGACAGCTCGTTTCGGAAAAGGGAGAACGGTTCAGGCGCGATGTGCCTACCTCAATGTCAAACAGGCTGGCTGGCTGGCTCGCAGAACGAACACACACACAATTCCCTCCGGGAGTAAATAATGGCCCGCTTTTTTTGGAAATGGGAAGTGTGAGTTGTGACAGGTTTAAGTTTCCGGGGATGGGAAGCTGAGGAAAGTCAGGGTAGGCACACACTGCACTAGGCACAGGATACCACTGTGGCACCTCATTTCACTGCACAGCAAATGGGTGTCTAGCAGAGTGGAAGAAATCATCTGGGAAAGGCTGATGGAAGGATACACATTTCTCTAAATTTAGGGTCATGCCCTATCTAGTGACTTCCACACTAGTGCACTTTGCGGCATGTTACGGGTTTTTACATGACGAAAAATGCACACGACGAATTGCTAATTGGTTAAATTTCTGCCAGGAAGGCGTTGACGAGTGCAGTTACCTTTCAAGCAAATGTCAGTTCACCCAAAAATCGCAATCTGACTTCACGAGTACAAAGCAAAAGCTTGGAACTCACGGGAGAAATCAGCCTCTCGGAAATCTTCTGTTAGATAGTGGATTGAGACTGTGTGTGTGTGTGTGTGTGTGTGTGTGTGTATGTGGTAGCAGACAGAGACTGTGGGACACATATCCACTGTGCTACAGACAGGAGTACTCTTCCAGACTCCTCTCCTAAGCACTGTCTCTCTGAGGATAAGAAGATATACTTTATTGAACCCTGTGGAGTAATTTGTCCTCTGCTCTGTTCCCGGCAGTGTGCAGCCACCGTGAAGCGCCTAGGGAGCGATGAGGGGTTAAGGGCCTCTCTTCAGGGCCCAACAGCTGCGTGTTTCTTATCGTGGCTACACCGGGGCTTCAACCACCACACTAGTCCGTACCATAGTACCGTAGTCACTACACCACAGGGCTAGAGGCTACAGGTGGCCCCAATGGGACTGGGTAACTCTCCCCAATCAAATATAAATATATTCAATGAAAAACTGTCTGAGTGATGCTCTCTTTATAATTGCCCAATTTTATCAGGAGGGATTTATTAGGACTATCTATTCTGAGTCTTTGTGCTCTGTCTGCAAATTTTAAATGCACAATTTACCGATAGCATTGCCCAGGAAACCGGGAGGGCTCACTGGGTAAAGGATAATACTCTCTAGTGAGCTTTGTTGGTCATTCAGGCACCTGTGGATGTTCAGCTTGGTGGTAGTCTGAAATGTGTCACACCACATTTCTGAAGAGAAGAGCAAATGTCTACAACAGTGGTCTCCAACCCTAGTCCTGGAGAGCTACTGGGTCTACTGGTTTCCGTTGTTACTCTGCACTTAATTAGTCAATTAGAGCAGTTGTTTACACACTTAACTCACCAGTGGACCCAGTAGCTCCCCAGGACCAGGGTTTGAGACCACTGGTCTACACTTTGCTGAATCAGAAGTGGACTTCGCCCAAGATTGTGGCAGCGATTGCAAACAATCGGCCATTTTGGGCATTCTCAGCCCCAAATTGGGTGCCAAATTATTATTATTTTTTTTTCAGTCAGGGCTCTACTATACTCCCATTTTAGAAGCTTTTGCTCCTGACAATGGATGTGAGCTAACTGGAGTAATAACATTCAAGAGTACATTGAATGTAACTAATTGAGATTCTCATTGTGCTCCTATTCTTCAATTTTGGAGCCACATCTGCTCCTTGGAAAGTAATGTTAGCGAAGAGCTCTGACCCAAATCTTCTGTCTGTACAGTACGGCTTTATACGCCCGACAGTGATCCCCCATAAACTCACTGCACACACGTTTCCTCTCCCTGAGAGAATGACTGCTTATGAATGTGGACAAAGCTTTCTCGTCCAGGTACAGCAGACCATAGGAGAACAGGGCCAGGTCACACGTTACAATAACCTGTATGTGTCAAAGTGTCTCTGAGCAAGACACCCAACCCCCCAATGCTCCTGATGAGCTAGCTGGTCGGTGCCTTGTGTGGTGTGTGTGTGTGTGTGTGTGTGTGTGTGTGTGAATGGGTGAATAAGATGCATCAATTCCACAGCGCTTTTGGTGAAGGCACTATATAAATGCAGACTGTTTACAATAAGGTTCAAGAATAGGCATTAATTAAGATGTTAACGTGAATTAATGATGGCCAAATACATTATTAAGCAGGAAATTAACGTTTCATTAGTTAATGCATTTGTTAACAACTAACTAACATATTTGTTGCATGATATTTATACATGATGAACTTATAATTAGTTAACGTTAACAAATATATTAACTTTTTATTTTTATTTATTATTTATTATATTGACTTTTTCATTCCAATATGAATGAACAATGGCTAATGTAGTTGTTAAAATAAATTCATGATGGACAAATACATTGATTAAGCAGGAAACTAACTTTTCATTAGTTCATTCATTCGGATTTGTTAATAACTGACATATTTGTTACATGATATTTATACATGAGCAAGCCATAGGATGAACTTAAAATTAGGTAACCATTAACAATATGAATTGGCAATAACTCTTGCAGTTGTTAACACGAACATGATGTACAAGTACATTAACAAAGCTGTACAGATTAACTTCTCTGCAGCAGTCCATGCCAATGCACGGAGCCTTATTGTAAAGTGTTAACCGGAGCCAAGTTTAAACTACGCAAAATTGCTTACAGTATGAGCAGCAAACCGTGGCTGAAGAACTGCGATGGAGGAGACGTTCAGTTTTTTATAGAAAAGAGAAACTGTACACGTTCAACAGAGTAAGTGCAGGGTCACAGAACAATCCAAGCAGAAGGAAAAAAATGGGAAATTCACTAGCAGAGCGTGAATGCTTCGGAGTGATTTATTAGGAAAGAGCAGCATTCACACCTTGGCTGCCACGGGCCAACCACACTCGAAATAGACCCAGGAATCAGGCGGACGGAACATCCAAACCACAAAGTTGTCGTGGATACAAAGGTGAAACCAAGCAGAAATGAACAAAGAAGTGAACCTCCCTGAGAATTTATATACGGAATTTAGCAATTCGTAAAGTAATAGCTGTATATAACGCGATAAAAAGAAGAAATAAATAAAAAAAATATTGCCATGTGGGGACCTCTGAAAGGTAAAGTTCATTAGAGGAAAAAAGCTTTGAAAGGAAGTACACCTTATACTCTATACACTAAATAAAGGGACAGTGGAGGTAAATTTTTTTTCTTTAGGGAACAAATTTCCCAAATGTACCCTGAAAGAACAATAATGTTCTTTTTTTGGTGCTAATATGTACTGTTTACAAGCAAAAAAAGGCACCAATGAATTATGCATTGCTGACAAGGGGTGCGATTTCATGCACCCACAGGGCGCCATCAGAGTGACATGCGTTTGTACCTTCATAAAGACTTCTCCATACCTCTTTACCCGAGACTTCTGCTGGGGATTTTCTCACAGCGAGACCGCGCGTTCACGCCGTGACTTGTACTTTGGTCCCCTCAGCGCTGCGGAGTAGTGGTGCTACGTTTCAAACACTATTATAAACAGGTGAGCTCCGTGCTGTTTAATTCCCCCGAATGCTGCCATTTAATGTCACAGTAATGGGTGATGCGTTTTGACATTGCTACTCCACACTTTTGTAAAACAGCTGGATTTACCCACTCTACACACCGCCCACTGGGTGACTTGTTCATCCTGCCAGCCGTGTGAACAGCTCTTGCTTGTCCCGACTCCACCCTAGCTTCCCAGTGATACAGCTGTGTGAATGTCCTGAATGCAGATCTTCTCCACCCTAACTTCCCAGTGATCCAGCCGGGTGAATGTCCTGACTGCAGATCTTCTCCACCTTAACTTCCCAGTGATCCAGCTGTGTGAATGTCCTGAATGCAGATCTTCTCCACCCTAGCTCCAGGGATCCAGCCGGGTGAATGTCCTGAATGCAGATCTTCTCCACCCTAGCTCCAGTGATCCAGCCGTGTGAATGTCCTGACTGCTTAGCTTCTCCACCCTAGATCCAATGATCCAGCCGGGTGAATGTCCTGACTGCAGATCTTCTCCACCCTAGATCCAGTGATCCGGCCGTGTGAATGTCCTGACTGCTTAGCTTCTCCACCCTAGCTCCAGTGATCCAGCCGGGTGAATGTCCTGACTGCAGATCTTCTCCACCCTAACTTCCCAATGATCCAGCTGTGTGAATGTCCTGACTGCTTAGCTTCTCCACCCTAGATCCAGTGATCCAGCCAGGTGATTGTTCTGACTGCAGAGCTTCTCCACCCTAGATCCAGTGATCCAGCCGGGTGAATGTTCTGACTGCAGAGCTTCTCCACCCTAGATCCAGTGATCCAGCCGGGTGACTATCCTGACTGCAGATCCTCTCCACCCTAGCTGCCCAGTGGTGCAACGACCTCTCCATCCCCATAAGAACTGCTCACTCTCTGCCCATTTTCCCCCGCATTCTGAAGACTCATCTCTTCACGCCGTACCTTAGCTCCTCTGCAGGTGTCCCTTACCCTATTGTCACTTGATTTTCACCTGACTATCTTTACCCCCTTGCATTTTACACCTTAATGTAAGACTTTGTATTGGTCTCGGTACTGTAGTTCCTCAAGTTGTAGTGTCTTGGTATTTTAGGTAGCCTGTCTACCTTGTGTGTGAACATATGTTCATGGCCTTACCTACGATATTAATTACACATTATCTGGCGTGTTCGGTTGTTTGTTATATGACCTAGATATGCACTGTTTTGTACGTCACTTCGGATAAAAGCATCTGTGAAATAAAATGTAAAATAAATGTAATGATTTACTTAATTTGAATAATCTATTATAAAATAGTGGATAATTGCTTTGCCTCCAGTTAATTATAATTCATTTTTTAATAGATAATGAATGAGTATTTTAAATAACAAATTATTGGGACAATTTGGAGCATGTTTTCTAGACAATGGAGGATTATTAATTTTATGGAAATGTGACGAGAGTACTTATGACACATTAATAAGCAAAACAATTATCAAATCAACAAACACTGCATAATAAGTGGATCTATTTTAAGTTGATGTGAGATAAATATTTGTATTGCTAACAGTGAGATACAAAGCCAGGGCTTGAAATTCACTTGTTTCACCTACTGGCCAGAGTGGCTCATGGATTCTAAATGTGGATTCGGCTTTTTGGCTCAGGCGGTAAGAGCAGTCGTCTGGCAGTTGGTGGCTTGCTGGTTTGATCCTGCCCTGTGTGTGTGTCGAAGGGTCCCTGAGCAAGACACCTAACACCCAAATGCTCCTGACAAGCTGTTTGGTGCCTTGCATTGCAGCCAATTGCTCTGTGTGTGTATGAATTGGTGAATGAGAAGCACCAATTGTACAGCCCTTTGGATAAAGGCACTATTTTAATGCCAACCATTTGCAATTTAAAGCTCAGCAGCCATTTTCAACATTTTACCAGTGACATTACCTGTAAAAAAGTAACACAACCTGGTTGGTTTCCTACCAACGTGGCTGTGACGTTCTCTGAAGAACGGGCTCCAAACGGTTCCTCTGGGTCTCCATAGAGGAACCCTGCCTAGCCGATGGGTTCAATGTCAGAAAAAATGGTTCAACGTGGGAGCCTCTCACAATTCACAGCCACAATAACGGATTCCATGAGGAAGTTCTTTGGAGACAAACCAAAGAACCCTCTTCTGAGGAGAAAGTGCAGAGGAGAAAGTCTTAAAAGCCACATTCAAACACAACTTTTGGCTGGTGGCTGGTGTTCATTTTATGCAAAGTGGTACACCAAATTCAATAAATCAAAATTAGTTAATATAATTCCATATGATTATGATTTCTATTTGCGGAAATGTGACAGCTTGACTACTGACTGCCGCTGTTAAAATTTAAGCCACGCTGTAATGAAATCAGACTTAAACCAAACTGAAAGAGTGCTGATCTATTGGTGCACATGCAACCCTTGTCCTGGAGGGCGTCAGGCACTGTAGATGTTTTTGGTTTCAGCCAGATGAGATGAAATTAGGGAAAACAACTGCTTTAACGGATCATATTTAGGTGCTGAGTTACAAAAAATAACAACTCAACCTGCAGCTCTCCAGGAAAAGGGTGGCAGACAACTGCACTATTCCTTAGATCCTGTGTTTGCTCTGTCTTTGGCGTTTGTTATTTCTGTTTTTTCACATTCATATTTTTGTCTGCACTCCTGCTCCATAGCTCCCTCACGTCATTCATTGTTTTCACCTGTGTTCTACTTCCGGATGATACGTTTAGCCCATTTTCTTGTGTGTATACACCGGTATGTCCACGTCTTTTACTTTGTAAGATTGTAATGTTGTTTCAGCTTACCTGTTACAAAAATGTTCATCAACAGCTGCCAGCCAGTGGTGAAAAGCTCTTTGAGTGGTTGTGAAAAGTGCATTGCCGGTTCTGTGTCGTCCTTTGATGGCGTGCGATTTTCCGTCCCAGACCCAGAGAGGTCAGGTGCCTCGAGGGGTGCTGGAGCAAGCTCATCGCGAAGAGCGAGAGAGAATTCTCACCTTGGCAGCAACAGGTAAGGAACACGGAACACGTAACATGGGGTTCGGGTAAGGAACACGGAACACAGAATATGGGGTTCAGGTATGGAGCACGGAAAACGGAACATGGGGTTATGGAAAGGAACACGGAATACAGAACATGGGGTTCAGGCAAGGAACACAGAACAAGGGGTTCAGGCAAGGAACACGGAACTTGGGGTTCAGGCAAGGAACACAGAACTTGGGGTTCAGGTAAGGAACACAGAACATGGAACATGGGGCTCAGGCAAGGAACACAGAACTTGGGGTTCAGTAAAGGAACACGGAACATGGGCAATGGTTTTTGAAATCTATCATGAGGGGGAACCATTCCTTCAGCTAAATGAAGTTTCTGCTACTGTATATTTGTCTACTGTCTCATTTAAATTTGATGATACTTAGATTTGTAGATATATCCTAAACCTCAAAAAAATCATTGGGCTTATAATGTAATGACCCGTGCTTATTCAATGGAAATGTTAAAAGAGAATTTTACTGGATTTAAATGGATTCACCAAAGCTAATAGAATCATTTGCTCTCGTGTCAGTGTGCGGAGATTAGGGCATCCATCTTATGCGGTCCAACAGTTACTTTAAACTGGAATTGATATTGCCGTGTGATTGTGTGTTTTGACAATGTATTTATCTGCAAACGTGAACGTTGCACCTCACCTAGTAATCATGACCACAGGCATGCGCTGGCACGATTGAATGATTTATCTCTGCAGATGCGGAGTGATTACACAGACCTGACTTATTAATAAGCATACATGAGGATTTTAGTTCCAGCCAATTAGTTGGTTTGCACAACTGGTAGGGGGGTGGAGGCGGGAGTGTTTATATTAATCACTTAACAAATAAAGATAACTACCTGTTTTCTGTACAAAATAACTTATCTTTACATTTTTATATTCAAGGGTGCTCTGTTTAGAGCTACCCACTCAGGGGAACTATGTATAAGTACAAACTTTACATTGACAGATTGGATATTATCTGTACAGTTCATTATCATAATCTTTTGCTTGTTAAAAGCATATACTGGGTAGTCCATCCTCACTGGAGGCCTATAATTCGACCATACGAACAGAGGATTAAAGTTATGATGCATATATAGAGGACATATGCGATGCGTATGTGAATCTCCGTGCAAGCCATGCCTTGGCACCGATATTACCTATGATTATCTTTTTGAGCTCGAAGCCATGATAAGGCAGGACCCAGGCCATAAAAGGAGGTTGCGGTCCGAGCGTGATGTTCATTCGACCGGGTTCACCTCTTCCACATGAAAGCCAAGTCATTTGCATGCAATGAATATACATGTCACACAGTGATGTATGCAGATGGTATGCAAATTAGGGACTTCTAAGAGTGATAATATGCAGACAGCTTTCACTGAGTTGAGTGGGGGGAGAGAATGGCTCTAACTCGAGTGCTGACAGACCTTTTATGGGTTGTATACACAGAAATCACCTGTATTGGAAAGTCTGTGAGTGTACTTCCTGTTTTAGGCACTTCCTGTTTATGCACTGGTTCATGTCAGAACCACACACAGCCTTTTCATTTTTTTATTGTTAATTGTTTCATTTAATTTTGTTGTTGATATTGTTGTTCTTCGTGTTATTGTTGTTGTTATTGACGCTGTCATTGTTTTCAAGCCAATTTAAGAAATCTGTTGTGATGGGTGCATCCCAATACAAAAAAAAAGAAGGTATTGTCCTTTCCTCCATTGAATATGTGGGGGGCGGGGGGAGTGAGTGGAGGAAGAGAGGTTACATTTTTTCGAGAACTGGGACATATCCCATGTCTTTGGCTCCAGATTTCCAAGGAAGGAAGATTTGATGCAAGCTTTGCCTGAGCTAAGAGCTCACATCAAAATCATGTGTGTTTGTTCTTATTAAACATTCATTGTTATCCTTCCTGGCAAGTATGGCGTCTGACAGCTCTAAACGCTGATAGCTATGCTAATTTACATTCATTCTGGCTTTTTCGGTAAAGTCATCCAAAGTCCCGTTTTCTCAGTTATGGCTTCAGTGCCCAATGTTGATTGCAAATGGCTGCTCGTCTATGAGAATCAACGGCAGTTCCAGGAACACTTACACAGATACATCCTTTCTGGTAACAAAGATTCTTCATCACTTCATGTTTCTTGTGAGATTAATGCTACCTGAATCCATTACAGAGCTGAAAGCAAACAAAACCATGAACGAAACAGTAATCATAAGCTCACAGTTATTAAACCGATTTGTAAATTTGAAAAGGTCTAATCTCCTGGGGAATGGGGGTTTATCTTTTCACTCATTGTCTGAAAATGGCAGCTACAGCGCAAAGGAATGGATTCACATGATTCATATCTCTAGGATTAAAAATACATATTCAGCATATATATATATATATATATATTTATACGTATATTTTATTTCCATAGAATATTCTTATATTGTTTAATAATGTTCAAATGAGTAATCCTCTCAAATTTAATAACGATGAACTTGATTGGTCACCAACATCTACGGGGTTGAAGTTGACCAAAACGATTTACCGTTATTTTTTGTTTCTTTCTTTTTTTCCACTCAAACTGCCAGTCCGTGGGATTCCAGGGTTGACATGGCAACCATAGGCCTGTGTTTACAGCGATGTGTTGTGTCCTCCTGACTCTGGCGTCTGATTGGGCCGCCCCTCGCTGCCCCCAGACTCTGGGCTTCTCTCCGGGGGTTAACAATAGGTCGCCACATCTTTCTTTCCTCCCAGACATGTATTTTGCCATGGTGTCCTAGTGGTTAGGGAGGAGTGCTTGTGCGTTTAAGGTTACGGGGTTAATTCCCAGGTACTGAAGCTTTTGTGTATGTTTAGCGGTCCGAATCGATACAGCGGTATGAAGACGCTCAGGGGAAAAACATCAGCTAAACGTTGTAAAAGCCAGAAGGCGGTTTATTCACCGCCTTTCTTCCCTCTGACCAAACACACGGCAAGCCATGCCAAGTGGTGACACAGGAGGTGGGTTAGAAATCACACTGTTAATAACACTTAAATGAAATAAAGAAAAGGCATGTTTGTTTTCACGTGGCTGGTTGGAGAATTATTAGCAGGAATGTTACTGCGGCAGCCGGTAGCCTAGTGGCTGAAGTACTGGGACCCAAGAGCTTGGTGGCTCAAGACCAATAAGCCCTATAGCTGTCTGTTGGACTTGGGCTTTTGGGATTGTTCCCCCGCTTATTGTACTCTAAGTCGCTTTGGGTAAAAACTTAAAAACAACGGAATAGCGCATTGTTTCTTTATTTACCTGTGCTCACTGCGGACCGAGGCTCCGTTTCTGGGCCCTGTGTCAGGACGGCGTCGGCCGCCGCCGCGCCAGACGACGGACGAAGCCTCTCGCGGTGTTCAGACGCACTCTATTCTGGGCTCCCGCTGACAGCTCAAACCCGGGTAATGAGCAATGAAACACGGCACTTACCGCGCCTCCATTCCTGGCACATCAATAATGAAATGATGCTTTCTCATCCAGATCTTCCCACCGCAGACTGTCACTTAGATTCAAACCGCCCGGAAAAACAGCGCCGGCCGCTCTCCCCACATCATCCGTCCTTCTGAAAATTAATTTTCTGAATAAACCCAGGGTGCATCAATCAAGGCGAGAGGCGGCCGCTTCGAGAATAGCAACCGAAGAGTTATCAGCATCTTTCTTTGCCTTCGATTTGAGGCGGCTAGGGGGCTAAATCTGCGAGGGATATGCGTTTGCATCTGAAGAAAGTTGTGTGGGCCTGTGGAAGTTGTGTTTTGATGAGGAACGCGGCTGTCCCCCCCAGTGCTGACGCACTGTCGCTCCGCTCTCCTTGTCCTTACTGGATGAAAAGCGTCCGTTCTCAGGCTTTGTGTGCCTCTGTCTTTCAGCACCGCTGGAGCGCCAGCACCGCCTGGCACAACGCCCGGGCTGTGCGTCAAGCCCGGTACTGCTGCGTCAGAGCCACACATCCGGTGTGTGAGACAGTACACACACACACTCTCAGTCCTGTCTCAGTTACATACACACACTCTCAGTCCTGTCTCAGTTACATACACACACTCTCAGTCCTGTCTCAGTTACATACACACACTCTCAGTCCTGTCTCAGTTACATACACACACTCTCAGTCCTGTCTCAGTTACATACACACACTCTCAGTCCTGTCTCAGTTACATACAACACTCTCAGTCCTGTCTCAGTTACACACACACACTCTCAGTCCTGTCTCAGTTACATACACACACTCTCAGTCCTGTCTCAGTTACAGACGGCAGTCTCAGTCCTGTCTCAGTTACATACACACACTCTCAGTCCTGTCTCAGTTACATACACACACTCAGTCCTGTCTCAATTACATACACACACTCAGTCCTGTCTCAGTTACAGACGACACTCTCAGTCCTGTCTCAGTTACAGACAACACTCTCAGTCCTGTCTCAGTTCCAGACGGCAGTCTCAGTCCTGTCTCAGTTACATACACACACTCTCAGTCCTGTCTCAGTTACATACACACACTCAGTCCTGTCTCAGTTACAGACAACACTCTCAGTCCTGTCTCAGTTACAGACGACACTCTCAGTCCTGTCTCAGTTACAGACGGCAGTCTCAGTCCTGTCTCAGTTACATACACACACTCTCAGTCCTGTCTCAGTTACATACACACACTCAGTCCTGTCTCAGTTACAGACAACACTCTCAGTCCTGTCTCAGTTACAGACAACACTCTCAGTCCTGTCTCAGTTACAGACGACACTCTCAGTCCTGTCTCAGTTACAGACGGCAGTCTCAGTCCTGTCTCAGTTACAGACGAGTCAATGTGCGTGTGTGTGTGTATACGTGTGTGCATGTGTGTGTGTGTGTGCCTGTGCGTATGTGCGTGTGTGTGTGTGTACATGCATGTGTGTGTGTGTGTGTGTGTGCATGTGTGTGCATGTGTGTGTGTGTGTGTATGTGTGTGTGTATGTGTGTGGGTGCCTGAGTGTATGAATGTGCGTGTGTGTGTGCCTGTGCGTATGTGTGTGTGTGTGTACATGCATGTGTGTGTGTGTGTGTGCGTGCATGTGTGTGCATGTGAATGTGTGTGTATGTGTGCGCTCACATTGTTACTGGTGTGCATTAGCTGGTAATGACCTACTTCCTGTGTAGTTGCGGTGTCTGTTGAGACAGCAGCGCTGCATGCTATTTGTAAGTTTGTGTCTGAGTGACAGCAAAAGGAGAACTCATTAGCCACTCCCCCCCCCCCCCCCGCCCCCCCACCCCGCTCACTCCCCAGCGTCTCATCTGTTCTCTTTCTGAGGGATCTGACAGTACCTGAACACTGATGTCATGACAACAATCGTGTGTGTGTGCTGGTGTGTGTGTGTGTGTGTGTGAGGGAGAGAGTTATTGTGTTTCCTCTGTTGTGTGTTTGTATGAGTGTGCATATGTTGTTCTGTGTGTCTGTTTTTTTGTTGCGTGTGTGTTTACGTGTGTATGTGTGTTGAGCTGTGCGTGTGTTTGTGTGTTATTGTGTGTGCGTGTGTGTGTATGCGTGCATGTGTGTGTGCGTGTGTGTATGCATGTATGTGCATCTCCATATGCGTGACCATATGCATACACACACATACACATGCACACACACACACACACACACACGCACACCTAATAACACACACACAGTAGCCCACCTGTCATTGTCCTGTAGTCAGGTGTTAATCAGCTTCTCCGGGCTGTATGAAAAGCTAACGTCAGAGCCGTCAGGAGGGCTGAAATTTAGATTTTTACCTTCACCGCACAGAGATCAAAAGAACAAAAATCTACATGTGCAGAAAGCGCCTGAATCGCTCCCCGGATTCTCTGTGGTGTAATATCCTTCAAAGCCGGCGTAGCCTCTCCGCCGTTTGGATGCCGGCGATGTTCCTGTCTGCTAAAACACCGCTGGGATGGTCGCCAAGTCATCTGCTGCTCAGCTGCAGAAGTTGGAAAGTAATATTTCACTTTTAAGGCGAAGCCTGCGAGCGTGGGTTTTTTCGTGGTTTGCAGGTGCTGCCTCATTATGGATAGCTAAGCGTTAATTAAGTTTCAGGGAGTATCGGTATCATAACGGCTCGTAGCTGAGGGCGAGAAATAAAAGCGATTCTGATTCTATTTTCTGGCTTCAGGGGGATGCAGAATTGTCGTGTTAAGTACCACACCGAATGATGAGCTGAAGGCTGGTTATTATCGAACATCAACCAAAGGTACCTGCCTGGCCGTATGCTAGCTTGTTGGCCCCTGTACGTAATCCATTCGTAGATGATGCCTATGTGGTTGTGTAGTCTAATGGATAGAGGATCTGCTTTGTGGTGGCCTGTAGCGTAGTTACATGACTGGGACCCACAAGGTCAGTGGTTCGATCCCTGGCGTAGCCGCAATAAGATCCGCACAGCCGTTGGGCCCTTGAGCGAGGCCCTTAACCCTGCATTTCTCCAGAGGAGGATTGTCTCCTACTTAGTCTAATCAACTGCACAACGCTCTGGATAAGAGCGTCTGCCAAATGCCAATAATGTAATGTAATGCAATGTAATGGTTTTGACTCAGAGCCTTGTATACAGCAAAGGCCACAGCTGCCCCCAGCAGATCTGGTGTTGTGCTTTCTCTGATTGTCTCTCATGCTGGAAACCAGGGTTCAAGGCTCACCAGTTCCATTTTTTCTATTTGTTTTGCTCACTTTAAAAAAAAATTATACAACAACAAATTGTATTTTTCAACTCAGTCCAGGGGGTTTGAGGAAAGGCAGTGTTAACTGAATACAGGTCCATTGGAGTAAATCTCAGTTTAGAGGGCAGAACAGAGTTCGCTTCTGTAGTAACATCAAGCAAAACACGGTTGTCTGCTCTTAGGGTGCTGCTGAGGGAAAAAAAATACATCAAGCCCTTTGTGCAAGGTACTGCATTCAATAACAATGCTTTTTTTTGTCAATGATGATGTTTTAATGTATTATTATCTACATATCATAATTTATTATTAAGTTCTACACTTCATCAAGTTCTCTCTTCAAAAGCAAGAAGAGTATTGAGTAGTCAGACTTAAACTAGCGGATTAAGTTTTTACTTTTGCTCTCAGCTTCAGATCTCTGATTTCCTTTCATTTACACCTCTGTGCAGAGCTATGTGCACTGTCCCAAAGGGTATTCATTAATCTGAGTCTTTCCCTAAGAGTCCTTTGGTCCATTAGAGTTTTGAATGTTCTGAAAGTTGGGTTTATTGATCAAGGTGCTGTCTGCCCCTTCTTCTCCACTTTTTGAAAATTTAGTCTTGAAGACAGGTTAGGGTTAGCATTAGGGTTAGGGTTACCATTAAGGTTAGCGTTAGCAGTAGAGTTAGGGTTACCATTAAGGTTAGTGTTAGCAGTAGAGTTAGGGTTAGTGTTATAGTTAGGGATAGTATTAGGGTTAGGGTTAGCATTTGTGATAGGGTTACCATTAAGGTTAGCTTTAGCAGTAGAGTTAGGGTTAGTGTTATAGTTAGGGATAGTATTAGGGTTAGGGTTAGCATTTGTGATAGGGTTACCATTAAGGTTAGCTTTAGCAGTAGAGTTAGGGTTAGTCTTATGGTTAGGGATAGCATTAGGGCTAGGGTTAGCATTTGGTTTAGGGTTACCATTAAGGTTAGTGTTAGCAGTAGAGTTAGGGTTAGTCTTATGGTTAGGGGTAGCATTAGGGCTAGGGTTAGCATTTGGTTTAGGGTTACCATTAAGGTTAGCGTTAGCCAGTGGAGTTTGGGTTAGTGTTATGGTTAGGGATAGCATTAGGGTTAGCATTGGCATTAGGGTTAGGGCCTTGCTTGGTGATACCCGTGCCCCTTCAGGCCCAGGCCTGGGCTCTTTATAAAGCTGCTTTGTGACAAACTTGCATTGTAAAAAAAAAGTGCTATACAAATAAAATTGAATTGAATTTAATCTCCCAGGTTTAACCAACAAAAAAAGATGCCCCTGAACCAACACCTCAGCTCTATAATAAAGCAAGCCCAATAAACTGGCAAGCCTCCTCTTGAATCCACTGCCCCAAAGCCCTCCAATCAGCTAATACATTAACTTTCCAAATTTATCGCACTCTCTTAGCAATAAAACTATATTTCCAACCATAAAGCCACCTTCTGCCAGCAGGCTGGAAAGTCTTCCCCAAGTACCCCCGATAACAGGCGTACCATAAAACAAACACATACATCACCCCCTCAATCACGCCTCTAAACTGGCTTCTATGTACTGCAAATATAACTAAGAGCCCTTACTTCCTTCAAAATTAAACTTCAGGAGGGCTAATGCCGACCGTCCTCTATCTCCCTCAGGTCTTTTAGGCAGAAGCACGCTATGATCCTGTTCAATCAGAAATTCATTGAAACCCCAACCACAATGAACGAATGTTAAAATGGGTTTATCCTGTCCGATTCTTCGTAGGGCTTCACAGGGCTTCACAGGGCTTCACAGGGCTCCATAGGGCTTCATAGGGCATTGAGCTCAGGCTGCTGAAATTGGGCTAATGGGAGATTTTTAAAGTACCAGGCTGAAGTCAACAGGCCAAACAGTCTGTCCAAGTCCAGCATCCCCCCATTTCTGGAACCCGTGCATAGTAGTCAGTCTGATTATAGACTCCCCTTAGAACCAAAACACGTTTCATAACCGTGATACACAAGTTCTCTACATCGACCTCCTTGTGTCACCGGCGAGGGGATGGAGAAGATGGGGTTAAACTGAAACCTGCGAAAATAAATGATGTTTACACTATTGATTAAAGAAGGACAGGCCCTGTGGATTGACTTAGCTATGGGAGCACAGCGTTGAGGTGGCAGCTGGGAAGGAAGCAGTCTTCGTCTACGCAGCGGCTTTTTTAAGTCGGAAATTGTCTTCTTTCATATTATACTTTTGTAAATTTGATTAATTCTAACCAAAAATGAACAATACCAAACAAACCTTGCACTTGCTTGATTACCCTAAGTAATGGTCTCATTTACGCATGTAATTGAATTATTTATGTATCTTATAATGCAATTACGTGAATGGATTTGATTGCTGACACACAGTAATAACAACAAAGACGTGTTGGCATATTGCCTCCCACCTTGGTTTCCGTGTAGGCTAAACAATTCATGAAAGGAGTACCAGAGAAACGCTGGTCTTTCGAGCCCAGGAGTGACTGTACATAAAATATTCTGGAGTAGAATAGAATATGCTTTGAAGAGAGATTTGAAGAGATCAAAAATGATCAAATGGCCATTTTGCACATTTCCCTTGAATCAGTATTCTAGCGTCGCACAGTTATGCAGAAACGCAAAATGCAATCACCGTTCTCACTTGTGAGCACAAGCGAAACTGGTGGAAGTTATTTAGCTTTCTGACGGATTCCAAGGCAGAATATTAATAAGCAAGCCATTGCATGCTTCTCAATTCAAAGTGAGGAGAGGAAGTTTGTCCTTCATGCGACCCCATCCTTTCATCTAAAAAGAGCACACCTGCTGCGGAAGGGGAAGAGGTGCACCATGGGATACGGTCCACCTTTAATTACGCCGGGAGGAAGATTGACTCAAAACAAAAGCATGAAAACACCACAGGCCATCTTTGGTCCCTTTCATAAAATGACTACATTTTCAATGTTTGCGACAATGCAGTATTATGTTTAACAGTCATTAATGAATTTCACTGAAGCCAGTTGACTAATTATACAATGCAGCAAATGCTAGAAGTCACTGCAGAATAATGTCAATAAAAAAGACCTCAGTGATGACAATAAATATCAAGACTATCTATATCAAGTTATAATATGAAGACATAATATACCTTTCTCTCAGTTGGAACAACTTTGATACAGTATCAATGTCTATAATCTTTATGTTTACTTCTAATAAAAGAATAGAATCACTTTCCCTTTGTGCAAATTCACTTTCGTGGGGGGTGGCGAATGAAGACATTCGTTCTTATGGCGACTTTTAGTAGCAACTGTGACATTTGTTTCTCAATTATTTAATGTATATTTTTATCTAATTACATTTTTTGCACTAAAAGGCTATTACTAAAATGTACAAAGGCACATCTCTCTACTTTCCTTCATCTAAAGGTACTGTAGGTATATACCTTTCATTTTTTCTTAACTGTGTCTAGCCTTCTAGACAATCTAGCTATTCCACTGAAAACAAGGGAACACCCTGAGACATCTTATGAATGGCATACGATTATTTCAGAGCAATAAGAGTTTATGTGCACATTCACTCATACACATGCCTAAGTTAGTGAGTGAGTGAGTGAGTGAAGTGTGTTTATGTGCTAGTACACTCATACAAGTGAGTAAGTTAGTGAGTGAGTGAGTGAGGGTGTTTATGTGCTTGTGAGTGTGTAATAGTTACCAACTGAGTAAGTGAATGAGTGAGCAAGTGACTGATTAAGTAAGTTAATTTTGTTTGTTAGAGAATGAGTTAGAGAGTGAATGAGTGTATGAGTGAGTGTGTGCATGAGCGAGTTAATGAGTGAGTTAGTGAGCGAGTTGGAGAGTGAGTTTATAGCGTGTGGCCCTTAGTGAATCCTGTTGACACTAGCTGCCTGCTGGAATCTGGGAGTCAACAAGCACCAAAGACAGGGGGTAAAGTGAGATCAAAGAGGGGAATGTAGGCTACCGTACCAGCAGTGTGAGAGAGGCCGGCGTTCTGCACAGCAAACGGCCCAATTAAGGCTTAAACATATTCCATTCCAGGCAGGGCACCCTCAGGGGAGGAGAGAAAGTGTGGAAGGGCTGGTGGAAACAAGTCTATGGGGACTGGCAGTGTGCTTCTCGCTCTCTCTCTCTCCCCCTCTCTCTCTCTCTGTCCTGCCATCTCTCTCTCACTCTCTCCATTCATCTCTCTCTCTCTGTCCCTCCTTCTCTCTCTCTCTCCATCTCTCTCTCCCTCTCTCTCTCCCTCTGTCTCTCTCTCTCTCTGTCCCTCTGTCTCTCTCTCTCCCTCTCTCTCTCCCTCTATCTCTCTCCCTCTTTCCCCCTCTCTCTCTCTCCCCCTCTCCCCCCCTCTCTTTCTCTCTCTCTCTCTCTCTCTCTCTCTCTCTCTCTCTCTCTCTCTCTCTCTCTCTCTCTCTCCACAGTGTCAGAGGAAGCACATGGGAATAAGGAGGTGCCTGGTGGATGGGGGGGATCAGGAATGGGGGGGGGGGGGGGGGTGACAGTATATTTGAGACCTTTGGAGGCTGATAAATCCCCCTGGTTGAAGTGGATAATGTATGTTCTCTTTGGGTTGGGAGTTCAAATTGAAAGGTGTGTGTGCGTCTGTGTGTGTGGGATGGGGGGGGGGGGGGGGCGGGGGGGATTGGGGAATTGTAGCAAGGAACAAATGACTGAAGACCTGCTGATGGAGTGAGTAGAGAAAGAAAGCGAAAGAGACAGAGAGAGAGAGAGATAGAAAGAGTGAGCTACTACACGACACACAAACCCAACCCCCCCCCCCCCCCCATCATGCACTCACATTGACAAATTGCTTTGGAGCGGGTAGTGACGGGACACTGCCAAGGCAGCTCCTGAAAGAGAGTGAAGCTGGAAGCTGGAAGCAGCCTGTTTCTCAGAGGATGCCTGGTACCAAAACGCCACACAACACAATTAAATCAAAAAATCGTCTGTAGAGTCTGGACTCCACATCACGGCTGTGTAAGGCGGTGATGTGCAGAGACAAACCGGCAGGTAGCGAACGCGCTCCAGCTAGCTCAGCCTTCAGGGTAACTCATATACCCTACCGAAACGCAAGAAAACAGTCTGCTTCTAATGTGTGCCCAGTTAATGCCGTAACCACCTTTAACAAGACTAAGGACCGACCGCAGACATTACAAGACACGTGGCACTTAGCCTGGTGGCAGCAGTATTACTTTTCTTATTCGATAATGTGAAACTCATTATCGAATAAAAAAATTTAAAAAATCCTTGGAAACTGAGTCGTTCCTGATAGTGATGTCACGGAGCGGACTACCCAGCAGCCTATCACAGGCTGAACCCACAGCCTCCTCTAGAGGAGGCTCACGGAGGCCCAGGGAGCCTCGGATGAAGGCTTTCTCTGGTCTCGGGTTTCAGCTGGTTCACAATTTATGGGAGAGAATCAGACACTGGCGCTAAACTGCCACGTCTTTCCCAAATAGAAAAATGAGGCAGCGGACGAGCACCAATTTCCCCCACAGCAGCCACGCTGCAACTGACAGGCACTGGAGAGAAACCGGAAAGTATCTTCAAACTAATAAAAAATGAAACATTTTGTCTAATCCATCAGGGCTTCCTCCCTTCAAACGAGGGGAGAAAAAGGCAATTTGAAATCTCCAAACGCACATACGAAATATTCTGTCCAAACTACCGTACATGGCAAAGTGATTTAACACTGGTGCCTTCTACTGTTTCTATGGCAACGTGTCAACAATGGGAAAGCGTAGAGATATAAAATGTAAAAAAAAGCTTAACCGGAAAATTACATAAGTAGCACAAACACAATGGTCCTCTGGCCTCTCGCTTCAGACTGTTTCCCCTCCCGGTAGCTGGTAAATCATCGTTGACACGTAGCGTTATATAGAGAGAGATCAGCGAGGGCTGTCATGCTGGAGTGAGGATCATAATGATTTGAGGCTTTTGCATTTGTTGATGAGTAGAAAGGGTGAACACGGCCAACGTTCAAAAACTAGTACAGCATGCCAATACCACAGATGACCCATGTGTCCATCTGTCTGCGGGGAGCACCCTGTGGAGAAAATTGTACTACATAAGAGTTCCATGTGAAATCACAGCCAATTCAATTCAATTCAATTCAATTTTATTTGTGTAGCAATTTTCACAGCAGACTGTTCCAAAGACCCTTTACATAGTGACAGAAGGAAAGAAGAAATGCCAGCCCTGAGCCCCCAAACATCACATGAGGTAAACGACTCCCTAGTAGGAGAAAAACCCTCAAACAGTGGCGAGATTTTCAGATTTTCGCTCGAATAAAAATAGCTAAATAACCTATAACAGATACAAACAAATAAAAAACTATGACATCATATGAAATCCTGAAGCTGATTTGCCATCTGCATGCAACAAACATAAAGTACTGAGAAATGAAAGCTTTTTCTGGAACATGGAAATGTCAAAATGTTCACCAGCTGCAAGTTCCTGATTGACCAGAGGGGTCTCTAATGAGTTATCAGTTTGGGGGGATTTTGGTGACGAGGCCCACCAACTTCAACACTCCCTGACTGGGTAGCTTTCATTTGTATAGCACTGTCCTCATACCCCAGCCAGCTTCACATTGCGTACTGTATCAGTGATCAATGCATGCGTGGACATACTGTATGCTGTATGTACTAAGAGGGAATACGATGAAACGTTTGCTAAAACATTTTTAAGCACAGAGCACAGCACGATTAATAAGAACCCTGAATAGCAGCATGTTTGACAAAGAGGTAGTATAGTCGCGGAAGGACAATAGGCAGAGGCGGTTGATGGGTGGGGGTTATTCACATACAATAACCCACACAAGCAGAAAACAATATGCATTGGTACCTAGTCAAGTATGTCATTCTGTTTCCAAGGTAACTGAACGGGATACGAGATCTATGGGTACGCGCGGTATTTCTTACATGGTATTTATATGCACCAAGCAGATGCATTTGTCTTGGAAACCAGGCCTGTGCTAAAGAATTTACGTTTGATAGCATTCACTTTATTTACCTGGACTCTATCGCCTTTTTTGTTTGGCCTTTTTACACAAATGTCTGCCGTCCTCTTGTGGTTATATTACAAACAACACAAGGTGAAGAATGCCATATTGAACATGCTAATGCAGGCTGTCACTATCGCAAAATAAATGAGTCAATTCAAATTTGAAATGGAAATGTTTGTGTCATATTTCTCAATCGTTGTACTTGAGAAACCAGCTAAACCCCACTGTATGCTATAAAAGAGATGCAATGTGGGTCTCCCAGCAATCCTGCTTTATAGAAATCATTTTTCTTGTGCTACATTCTAAGCAGTATTCTCCCTATAGTTTATCTTTCTGGCTTCTTTAAAGTGGCATTTCAGGAAGACAAGAGAGATACAAATGATGTATAAACAAGACCACATTTGTTTTTCCAACTGCTAAATATTTATGATGATACATTTTCTTCTTACATAAATCTCATTCCTCAAGTTAAGTCTCGTCTCTTGTTCACTCGGTTGTTGCGGCTATGACAAATTGGAAATATTTGCAACAACTGTGATTTGTAATTATAATCTCGTGTTTCAAGTAAGACAGAGCCAAAACAACACACACCTACGCAATGCGTTTTGTTCATGTAATTCTTATTTAGCTGACACTTTTATCCAAAGTGACTCACAGTTGATTAGACTAAGCAGGGGACAATCCCGCCCAGGAGCAATGCGGCCTTGCCCAAGGGCTCAGCAGCTATGCAGATCTTATCGCAGCTACACCGTGCCTTGAAACACCAACCTTTCGGGTGCCAGTCATACACCTCAGCCATAAGGCTACAGGCTGCCCATTCATTTGTTCACTGATTTCCAAATATTTTGCGCAAAAAGGAATTGCTAGCATATAGAACAGCAATATCATGCCACAGAACATGTAAAATATCAAAAGTATATAAAGGTCATATTTATCATTCAAATAATTAGACCCTTCTTCCAGCCTAGACCTGTTTAAAAACTTTAGGAAGGAGGCCAAATATTTGTATACGAAAAACATTTCAGACTTTCAGATTATTGATCCCTCAAACCTCAAAACCTGCCCTTCAACAAGTTTGACCATCAGAGTAAATGTTTGGTATAGTATAATTAGCCCTAAATACGACACCATCAAAATGCCTGGATCCCAAAGCTCTGTAAGCCATTTTATGGAATAAGCCATAGTCAGCTGAAAGAGCTATTCAGTGTCTATGCATTGAGCAGCGATTACTGCTATAACATCGACAAACATACTGTATGCTTTACCAGTTAGACAGAAGTTTGCAGTTGACGGCCAGTCTTCTGTCTGAGCTTCTCGGAAGCACAAATCTCTCCTTAGTTTGGCAGGGAATCAATAAAGCAATGTACCTTCCGCCTCTCTCTGCCCACTTCTACACCCAAAATGACAACACTCACTTTCCACTACGTTTCAAACTTGTTTCTCAGTGAAATATCACTTAAATAAAATCGACTAGCGCTCCACTTATTAAGCTGTAATAATAAATCTTCTGGAAGATCTTTATAAGATCTCGTGGAGCTGGCACTTTCAATGTGCAATATGCTCCCTCTCCCTCAGGCACACTGGCACACACACGCACACACATGCTCACACACACACACATGCACACACACTGAAGTAACTCCATGCCTTCTAAAGTATCCAACTGCAGTGGCTGTTCTGTCTGGTGTTAACAACCATGTGTTCCTCTAAACAGAGTGCCCAGATTTTTGCAGACTACTGTATATATAAATTCCTTTTTGAGGTTAGGGTGAAATTGCAGGTATTCCTGTGAAAATGGCTCGCGATTACAGTACATAGTGGCATGTGCCGTACAAATACATGGGCTCATCGATCACCCTCTGAATATGCCACCCATACTGGAGTATAGTGCGGTTTCACGGATGCAGTGTTTTAGCGTACACTATCCGTGTGGGGTGAGGTGACAGCTGCTGCTTTGATTGATCCCCCATTCTCGTACACGGGACACAGGGGGCCTTTTTGACCCGAGTGTGTCCTCCCAACATGCCCGTTTAATAAAGCAGCTGTGAGACGGGGGGGCCCCAGAGAGACGGGCCGCGGCTCGAAAAATGTTGTGCTGATGCGAAGTGGTCCGAGGTCCCTCCACCGTTCCTCCTTGTGTGTGTGTTGTCATTTAAAAATAAAGGCTTTTATTCTGGCTACCCACGCCGAGAGTCTGAGAACTGAGAGCCTTATAATGGCTTTCAGCGACCACATATAACCACTGTTAAGTTGCTTCAATAAGATAGAGCCACATCCTTTTACTGGCACTAAATTATCTCGTCTTTATTGTGTGTTTTGGCATGGCTTCGTAAGCATCCCCAAAGGACAGATTTACTCGTTTCTTTAGAAGATTTGGATTTTTTTTTTTTTTTTTTGCTAAATTCATGAAATTAAGTTTATTGCTTTGGCACAATAAATACATTGCTAGTTCCAATATCGGAATGTGGCTTTTATGGTAATTCAAAATAACTTCTTCTTTTTTTCTCTCTGCCCCGAAGTGTTTTATCCGCAGAGTGCAGGCTCGCCAGCTAACTGCCGTCGACTCAGACAGACGTGATGAATGCGGCTCGCAATTATTTCCAGCTGGTGACTTAAAAAAGAAGAGAAAAGAAAAGAAAAAGTGGGGACAAAAACGGTTTTTTTTGCTTTTGTTTCCTTATTTTGGCCTCATTACTTTGTTTCACCTCAACCTTCGACCTTCTGGCACAGCGCTACTGAACTCCATATCTAGCTACCCTCAGTGAGAACCCATGGTACTAGCCTTCCCTCAGTGACACCTGGAAAGCAGCAGGTTCAGCTCAGCCCACAGCTCACGTGTACATACATTACATTACATTACATTATTGGAATTTGGCCCAGAGCGATGTACAGTTCATTAGACTAAGCAGGAATCAATCCTCCCCTGGAGCAATGCAGGGTTAAGGGCCTTACTCAAGGGCCCAACGGCTGTGCGGATCTTATCGTGGCTTTGCGTGTCCCGGTCTTTTACCTTAACCACTACGCTACAGGCCGCCATACTACTTCACCGTTAGATTTTCTTTAATGTGTTTTAATCAAATCGATCTGTATCTATGCTACTGAACTAGCTAGTTTGTAAAACCCATCACAATTAGTTTTGTAGTTCTACAAGCTGCTGCCTTCCAGGTTTAACCGAGGGAAGGAAAGTACCTTGGCTGCTGTGTCTGCTGCCATTTGCTCCAGCAGTTGGGCTACACCACCTGATTTCACTAATTGGATTATCTGAACAAAGTAGGTAACATAATTAGTGAAATGAGCTGGTGTAGCTTACCGTAGGAGCAAATACTTGCAGACGTTGCGGCCCGCAGGACGTGGAGTTGAGCAGCGCTGTTCTAGCATAAAACCTGTGTGTGACTGTGTGCCACTGTCCTTGTTTCCACAGTAGTTCTTCTCTGGGACAAAGCTTTTGGGAAATGGTGTCACAAAGGTTTCCACAAGTCCCATATTTCAGGTAATTTAAGCCCCGTATTTCATCCCATACGGAAAGCCCTCTGCCCCGTATTCCCATTTGACCTGAAAATTATACTCGCGATCGATCGAAATCACTGTGATACACTCTGAGAAACAAAACAGATTACTAGAAAACCCGAGAAGCAGATAGAACTCACATGAATAGCCTGCCTGACCCTGTTCCTGCAGATCTACCATACTGCAGGTTATCATTTCAACCTGAATTTGCACCTAATAATTACAGTAGCAGCTAAATTATATATGTTTGTTTTGCTAGCGCTTTACACGTGTGTATCGAGTTTCACATTACATTAAATTACAGGCATTTGGCTGACATACGGCAAAGTGCATACCCATAACCCAGAGACAAGACAGTAGAAGGAAATACACTTCCTAGGAAGTGCTAGGAATGACCACAAAGATAAGCGCTTGGACCTTGTGGATTAATCGGGTGAGACAAACTCGTATCAGCATGAGGGGATGCTGGCCCGGAACAGCCGTGTTTCTCCCACGAGCCAGAGGTGGAGAGAGGGGCGGGATGTCCGGACGATTGCGCTCGGCTGCCCGTGCCCTCCCACGTGTGACCGCGACCCATTCCATTATGATGATAATGGGATCCTGGCGGCGTTATTGATGCCGCCCCCCCCCCTCGTGAGTCCCATGATAGGCCTGTCCACAGTGGTGTATTACCTTATTGCTTGCATGTTGTCCGGCTGATTTATCGGTGCGGAAAGGTGAGGCTTCCATTATTGAAGGGGGGTCATTTGTTTCGTTTATATTATTGACCGCGGTAAGATTGTTTCACTGTTTTTTTGGGTTTTTTCCTCCATCCAGGTCTGTTGGCCGTCCCCTGACCGAACTGTTTAATTTAAATTCCGGCTCAGCCCAGACTAAACCCAGGAGGCTGCTAGTTATCATGTTGAATTCCCTCACGCCTGCAAGGCTACCGACGTCAGTATTTCGAGGGTCATCTCCGGTTCTTGTCAGAGGAGTTTCTCTCCGCGTATTTGGGCTCAAGTTGTCAGGCCTGTTTCAACGTGCGCGGAACAGAATCGATGCGCAACAAAGAACTTCGCTAATTTAGGAAAACAAGAAGCGTCGCCCCAGAGAGATTTCACTTTAACACAGCGGCGCCAGCTCTGCATGGGATGTTTCAATTTGGTTTTTAAAGCTCCTTAATCTAGGCCCGTATTCATTAAGCATCAGCGTATTAAATTGAGCGGCGGCGCTTTGTTGATACTGTCTTAAGCATCCGATTCTCGCTTCCTTTGTTAGCATAAACCGGCTGGCTTGTAAACAGCCAGAGCCGCTCCCTCGCGGATTCCTTTTAGCTGACGCGGGAAGCGGGTTGTTGTTGTCGTTATGAGAGGCGGACGCCACCAGGAATAAACATGAGGCCGGCTCCCTCTCTGGGTGCCATTTCGGCTCTCTCCGCCCAGCTGTTTTGGGCACCGCCGGTAACCGCGCAGCTGTGCTGGATACCCCAGAAACAAAGCACCTTCTTGAGAACGTAGCTCCGTACGCATACAAACACAGCGCAGGCGACAGGATCCACGGGAAGTGACTCGGCAAATTCAAATGGCAGCATATGCTCATTTATTTTTTAGCAGTTATAAAATGTGCAACTTATGTTCTGCATTTTATAGGTTGTGACTATTATATTGTAGGGGGTTTTTTTTTGTCGTTGCTGTTTTCGTTTTTATGTTGTAATTGGTCTATTGGATTGTTTATTTGTTTTGCTTTTAAATTCCATCCATCCATCTATTATCTGAACCCGCTTATCCTGAACAGGGTCGCAGGGGGGCTGGAGCCTATCCCAGCATACATTGGGCGAAAGGCAGGAATACACCCTGGACAGGTCGCCAGTCCATCACAGGGCACACACACCATTCACTCACACACTCATACCCACAGGCAATTTAGGCTCTCCAATCAGCCTTACCTGCATGACTTTGGACTGTGGGAGGAAACCCACGCAGACACGGGGAGAACATGCAAACTCCGCACAGAGAGACCCCGGCCGACGGGGATTCAAACCCAGGACCGCCTTGCTGTGAAGCGGCAGTGCTACCCACAGCACCATCCATGCCGCCTGCTTTTAAATTATTTTGCAAAACCTTGTATGTTTGAAATGTTTTTGTGCTATGTGTGAACGTCAGGAAGAATATCTGATGACATGGAATCAACAACGTGCATCCGAATAAAATAAATCAAGAGACCTTATTTATCACGTGCTCATACAAGCACATCCAGTGAAATGTGGGAATTCAGCAAATCATATATTCATCAAGAGGACTGATGAAAACAAGGGGCTGGATAATGGCACAGAGGAGGGGGTTTGGGGTTCGGGGTAGCTCCAGGTGTGTGTCCTCAGGGGCCATCTCTAGAAAACGCAGCCAGGCTGGGTAGCCACTGGTGGGGGGGCCGGTCTTTGTTCCAGCCCCCCAGTGTGGGAGAGGGGCCATGTTGTTGCAGACGAGGCTGACAGGTTCTGATTGTAGGCTGCCGATGTTGGATGCGACTGATGGCCAGTTCCCAATAATCAAATAATTACGAGATTTAATGGGCTCCTGACCAGACAGAGCTTCTCTGGGGCACTGCACAATGGAAGAGGTGCAAGGCACAAAGAGCTGGGTACCCCCAAAGCACAAACGCATACAAACACATACCCATGGACATGCACACTGCGATGTCAGGCTGAGGGGGGGTCTTGGCATCATGTGGTGAACAGACCCACAACATATAACTAAGGGTCAGCTTACTGCCTTTTAATTTCCAAAAACTGTAACAGCAGTACCAAAATCAACCTGGCAACCAATGTAAAGAAGGGAGTCACAAATAGCAACAAATCCGGATAGAAACAAAACACACCATCTCCACAAAAATTCCTACAGAAATCACTCTCTCTCCAGGCGAGCGGAGCTCACTAATTAGGTCAGTGACCACAGTGATTACAAATAAGCACAGCTGGGGCCATGCCTGTATGCAGGGCTGGTGCTGCCATCTGGTGGACAGTATCCCCCTTCCTGGCACCACAACACACACATGCACATGCACATGGACACAGACACACACGGACACACACACGCACAGTCACACATACAGTCATACACTTAACACAAGCATAAACACACACACATACACACAACACACACATGCACATGCACATGGACACACACACACACACGGTCACACACACGCACAGTCACACATACAGTCATACGCTCAACACAAGCATAAACACACACACACACACACAACACACACATGCGGATATAGACAAAGCAAATCTGTGATGTGTGTATGTGTGAGTGCCTGTTGGTATGTATGTATGATTGTCATACAGTTTTGCCAGCATCGTGTTTGATCAATATTTCAAGACTGTGGTTCCCTTTTGAAATGTTTTGAAATTTTTGTAATTCTTTGAATAGCATTCTATTCAGTATTCTGGCACAGTATTTTATTAGTTTTGTTGAACCTTCTAGCATACAGTGTATGTCAGATTGCTTTCATCTTCGCATATCTTATTCACATCTCAGATCCCAGTAAACTGAATTAGTACCTGCACAGGTTGTTGTTACAGAGACAAATGCTATGAGGGAAAGTGAGAAAGACTATATGTTTTTATTTTGAGAAAGATGCAGTCCTAATTGTTGTTTCTAAAAATACATAAACCATTGTCAGGTTCAATAGCTGTTTCGATGAAAGCTCATTATACATACTGAAACCCAAGATTTCAGTTTACTCATATGGAATCATTTGAAGATGGCAACTTTCACTGGTTTTAAAACTGCCTAGTTGAATTTACTATAGTTTTTTTCTTCTTTTAAATAGTGTCATAACAACTTTTCCCATTTTTAAAGTTGAGAGCACTCACTTTATTTAGTAAGTAGTACTTAATTTTCACAGTGTAATATGACAGCTCGTCATGCTCTGACTATGACTACTACTTCACGCTACAGTAGTCGCATATTAATTTTATAAAAGCTGCATGTGAGATCATCTGAAAATGCGGCACTTTAATTTGAATCAGTGGCGGTCCGTGAGCAAGGGAAAAACCCAGCTGGCCTTCTTGTAAAAAAAAAAAAAAATCTGAAAAAAAAAAAAAGTGTGAAACTGACATTTTTATTTATTGTTCACTTTCCATAGGTGCACAAATTGGATTCTGCACACGGTTTAATGGAGTGTTTGAAGTACCTGATAACATGTTTGTAGCGAGCCTTTGAGACTCGGGCCGTGACTTAATCATGAAGTCGGTAGACAGCCAGATACTCGCTAAAGGTCAGTCCGCAGGCAGATGTCCTGTGCTCTCTTCCATTTGAACAGAAACCCAAATGCCAGCCACGCATTGAGCGCTCCCCGCTCCCAGGCTCCCCGCTCCCCGCTCCCCGCTCTCAGCGTTCCCCGCGCTCAGCGCTCCCCACGCTAGCTTCCGTCGCTCTCCGCTAATCACGCCGATTCTGAATGAAGTAAACGCGGCCGCAAATCCAGACCTTACAATTATACGGTTGGTATTTATTTGTTATTTAGGTGACCCCTTTTCTTCCAAAGCGACTTACAGTTGATTAGACTACTTAGGGGACAATCCCCCCGTGGAGCAATGCGGGGTTAAGGGCCTTGGTCATGGGCCCAGCGGCTTTGCAGATCTTTGCTCTGCCGTTTAATGTTAATTTAAAACATTTGGTGCATGGCCATCATTTGGAAAGAAGGATAACTTTTCGAACTCTGAAATTTGCATACTGTGTGTGTGTGGTTGCATGTGTGTGCATATTCTTATGCGCACGTGTGTCCATGCATCTCCATGGGATTTCAAACACTGCGTATATTTGAATTTCAAATCAAACACAGGGGGGAACAAAGTCAATATTAATGTGGGAAGTTACATTGCATAACTAATTCTCATAAAATTATAGATTTGACCCTTTGCCTACAGGCTGGGGAAGGACCAAGCATTTCTTCCTCTGTTTACTTTATTTATGTCCTGTTCCTCTGGCTGACCTCTTGACCTTGGCCGTCAGCGTGTTTTAGGCGGGACCGTGGCTCTGGGAGCTGATTTGGCAGCGCAGTTCACCTGCGATGCGAGCGCAGATACATCATCTATTTGCTTGGAAATGAGAGGGCGCTGGTTCAAGTGCACGGACAGCTCCTACAATATACTATAAAACCCCGAGAGACGCCTGTGTGTAGAGGCGGGTTTATATTCCGTGTGACACGCTGGTCATTCCAGTCCCACCACATCTCAGTCAATGAACACAATATTAGCCTTAATCATAATCGGCACGTACAATATTTATTTCATGTCACGCCTGGTCAGCTTGAGCGGGATTTCCACAGGGAAATGTGTCTTGGTTTTTATTTAATTTCCGGAGTTAAAGCAGTATGAAATAGTCCTGGAGTTTTTTAATTAGTATGGCCAGCCCTGCTGTCTCTGTCTGTCCGGGATGGCTGGTGATTTATCGATTCCAGTTCTTGTTTTAATGTGCAGGAACCTGGTTGGCCGATGTTATCAGCGCTGATTTTATAGGTCCGCGCATATCAAAAGGCCCACTCGACGTCGCGTTGAACACAATCGATCGATGCCTCTTGACTAAAACCCTCTCTATCGACGCTGAGATCTCCCATTTCATTTCCTCTCGCACCTCTGTTGGTTAATCATTTGGTTATTCATTCGCTTCGTGCGACGTGCTGTCATTTTGGAGGCAGTTGGGGGAACAGTGCACCTCTAGCTGCAAGTGTAAAAACACTCCCTCTCCCCTGCTGCTGAAACGTTCACCTTGTCAGGTATGTCAGCTGGTCTGTTTAACCCTTTGGAGAGTAGTCAGTGTTCTAGAACTGCATTGCTTTCAGTTATCGGTAGTGATTGCTATACATCAGAATTAGAATGTGCAGTTCAGTTCAGGACTTCAGATCTTATAAACAATGCTAAATTTAAAATGCTGTACCTGCTTGGAGCCCATTCACTTTGGTATCTTTGAAGCCCCATATCTCAAAACCACTCAAGGTCAGGGCATTCTAAGCAGATTTATGTGATCTTATACCATATAGCAGGCGTGAGAAACTTGATGCTCAGTGCTTGAGGGCCGAGACCTGCTGGTTCTCCGCCCTCCCTTTACCTGGGAGTCAGGTGTCAAGACAGTCTGGCCAATCAACAGCACTAATTACCCAGGATAAAAGAAAACCAGGAGTGGATTTGGGTTTGAATGATCTTTGCCTTAAATGATCTTAAACTGAAAATAAAGTTAACTTTTTTCCACAAAGTTTCCTTTTTTTGGTGATCAAATGTTTTTTATTCAACAAGAATTTTCAAACAGAATATTTAACACTTTTTCCCCCCTCCTCATTTTACATCAGTCAAATCAACTTTCAAAATCGCCCTTCAAAAAAGTCCCCCGAAAGATCTGTTTCACAATCCATAATATCATGGAAACGAGTGCTGCTCTAAATTTTGTTCCAACTTGTCTCTTAAGGGTTAATAGTTTCCTGGCCCACTGTTCAAGGTTTCTCTCAAACAGATCTCAGGAACCCAATGGCAAATGTCAGGTTGGTGCTGGCCTTTTTAGTGTGGATTGGTGATGTAATTTTCCAGGTAATTAATTTTGTTGTTGTGTCAATAAAATCAACTTTAAAAAGTAATGCTGTCTTTAGATCTGAAGGGCATCTGTTCATTTACACAGATTATATTGTCAAATCTGAGTAAAATTCTATAACTTTGTTCATTGGATATTTTACCATGTAGGCTGAAAATAATTTGTACGAACGTGTATTGTACCTGCATTTAAACACCACATTAATAAACATTTCATATATTAACAATGATCAATGGTGTTAAGTGGAGCCTGCTATTTTTAGAAGTTCATTGCATTCCTAGTGAATGACTAGAATGTGTTAGTTCATCATTGACCTAAATAATGCATTTCTATTTTACAGTTCCTGTTGTGATGTCTTCTTCAAGACAAATGCTCAAATGAAACATTAATAACAGTTTAATTATGCATTAGTGAATGATTAATTAACAAGCACAATGGTTTTACATATTTCCCTGAAAGTCTTTGCTTCTGCACCTTGCATATTTAATTTTTCAGTGTGTAAGCATTATAGCATTGCATATTGTTGATGATAAAAAACCTTTGATCCTATTAGATTTCAGAGATCAGAGATATACTGTACAGACAGTAACCTTAATCTACTCTCTCTTTCTGTCTCAATTAGGATGAGGAGGATGATGATGATGATGATGATGATGTTGATGGAGGGTGATGATAATGATGCTGATGATGATGATGGTGATGTTGATGATGATGGTGATGGTGATGATGATGGGGATGGTGATGATGATGGGGATGGTGATGATGGTGATGATGATGATGATGGGGATGGTGATGATGATGATGATGATGGTGATGGTGATGATGGTGATGATGATGATGGTGATGATGATGATGATGGTGATGGTGATGGTGATGGTGATGATGATGGTGATGATGATGGTGATGATGATGATGATGAAATTTGTCATCAAATTTTAAGTTGAAAAAAGATCATTTAGGGGGTTTTCACTGCTGTTAAACATTGTGGCGGGTCATTTTGGACCCTTAAGACAACACAAGGGTTACGTGTATTGCCACTTCACTACTGTAAGCTAATATAACAAAAATGCATCCATTATAGTACGAGCACATCTTCACCATAGCAACAAATTCCCTTCCATTTAAATTAATACTTTCCCAAGAGCGCTTGCAGCACTCAACAATTAATTTCCACAGGGCGATGAAATTGCTGGATATACTTTTAATTACAGGTAGTTTTGACATTGTTGACTGGAGAGAGGCCCACAGGTGAAGAGCAGGAAATCAATAAAGCCATAAGGAATGTCCTCCCGGCTGCCAACTCCGCTGTGCCCCGGTGATGGTTCAATATTCCTCATAGTCACTGGCAGCCACGACAGGAAATATATTATTATCGATCGGCGGTCCTGAAAGCATCAACAATGCGGTTGATTGAGTAGCAGATTCCATCTCGCGCTGACAGCCCTAAAGTTTCCAGCGATCGCTTGATCCGGAGCGCGTCAGCCGCCAGGGTCACCTTGGGTCAACAGGTAGGACCACACGACTGGGCTGTCAGCAGTCTGCCTGAGTATCGCTGGGCAGAAACAATCGCAGGCACGGACTGAGGCCTTTCATTGGTTAACGTTTCCCTGTTGCCCGTGCAAACAAGAGAAATTGGATGTTCTAATGATAAATTATAGGAATGCATTCAGTAGCTTGATGGATTTTCTTTCTTGTTAGAAATATTTACCTCGGGGCTTGAACCGCAGACGATACCTTCAACAGACAGATGAACAAATGTGTTTTGGCAGACATTGAATAGATAATTTTGTTTCTTTAAAATATTGAATCGAGTCCGCAAACATCATTCAATTTGGGTGGAATATATACTGGTGGATAATTTGCATAATTTGCAAGCAGAGTTTCCTTTGAAACTACATATTAAACTTGACTGATCAATTCCAACATGTAGGTAAAAAATAAATGAAAAATGTGATGCCTTTTAGAGACATAATTATGCCCGAACTTGCAACAGCGGAGAGCTTGAGTTTGGTGATTGAACCCAAACCCTCAAGGTGTCAATTCAGGCTTTCTGTAATAGCCTATTTTTACCCAAATTACATCAGAAAAAAAGTCTATCTAACCCCTGCAGTGTCACATGAGTCTGTAAGGCATGACACCTTGAGTCATGCCTGAATGAAATAGTGAAAAACAAAGTACATACATGTCATATAGTATGTGGATTATTAATATTGTGTACTATATATTTAAGCAATAACCGACGACAGGTGGTGGCATATAGAGATTTTATCGCTGCTAAGGGGCGTTGTTGGGCCCGACACACAGCAGAGGTAAAATTACTACATGCCACGCCTGGAGTGAGTTATTGCTTTTATAAAACGCTTACAAAATTTGAAGAATATAGATATTATAGACACAATCCAATTAAAATCGTTTTTTTATTGACAATGTCATGACAAGAATAATCCACAAGACGATAAATCACCTCATTGACGCAGGAACTCAATTATTTAAATTTTCTTTTTGACAGCTGTCTGTAAAGGGAGATTCCCCTCTGAAATCAGGAAAGAGGAGTAACTACCATCACAGAAATATTCAGTTTTAAATCAACTCTTACATTGTAGTATGTGGTATGGTCCCACATTGACATATGTACTCTGTTAAAGTTGAATTAACACTTGACGTTTTATTGCATATTTACTGCTACCGACTGAGAACCCGCCTGTTTAAATTGCACCTTGGCTCACCTAATACTGCACCTGGTACGAGCTCTTGTTTCTACCAGGGCACTTGGTTTTATGTTGTAGTTTTGGGCTCTTATGTCTTTGTCTTTTGTGGTATTAACAGCGGTTGTCTGACAGCTAATGATTTGACAGCAGGTCTCGTTTGTTTGTATGCACTTATGCAAGATGCTCTGGATAACCTAATCTCCAAAACTGCACAATGTAATGTCAAAGAGGAATGCCAGTGATAAGAAACAATGATAGTCCTCGTTTATGAAATGGAAATTTGATGAGAATCCCAGTTGATCTGTCCCTCTGTTGAGTAGTTTCTCTGTGCCTGATTCCTGAGAGACCATCCCTGATTTCCATTTGCAGAAAATTAACACTTAAAAAGCACACTAATAGTGCTTAACTGCAAATTGTCCAGTGGTGATTTACTCTGGATGAGAGCAGGTCCATATATATTCAGTAAGAGTTGATTTAACACTGGTCATTTAACTGTGTGCAATCAAATAAGGTTTATTTATTTATTTATTTGTTTGTTTGTTGAGTCATTTATTTATTTGTTTGTTTGGCAAGTTAACTTTTATTGATCTTTGAACTGAGTATGGCAAAAAAGAAACTGTAAAAACTTAGTGACATTTGTTTGTCAAAGACTTATATGTAGCAGGCAAAACAACATTTCATGTGTAAAAACATTGCTGTAGTTCCCATTAAAAAAAAAAAAAAACAGAAAAAAAGAATTTGAGCTGAAACTGCCAGCTCTTTAGTTTCCGTTTTTCTTATCACACACAGCCAGCCAAGGAAACGTAAACACGGCAGGAGCCGTAATGTCCGCCTTTATGACTTTTGTCTCTGATCTGTCTGCTCTGCCTCGCCAGCTCAATCATAAAGAGAGGAAATCAATAAGTTCAATAAATCAGGGAAAATTGCGGTTTTGGGCGCTGATTTTTCCTGGGCTGCAGGCCCAGTGTTGGGTCGGCCGGGCTCACACTCACTCAGATCACTGTTGTCTTTATTTATTTACAGTATTTACCTGCCTTTCGGTTCATGTGAAAAACTCAATTGGTATTATACAGTTGGTAACGCTAGGTTCGCGCTCTAATGTACTCTACTGTGCCTTAACTTTTAATTTTGTTGCCATTTTCTTGCCATTTACTTCGACCATTTACTGCCTTTTTAAGTATTATTTATGATGAATATGCCCACTCTCCGGGCAGTCCACTTTGTCATTGCATTTTTAATTTTCCCACTGCATTTTGTGAATTCAGAGACACTTACGCAATTAAGCGTCGAGACTGCATTGATCTCACAGTTGCATACAGCATTCCTAATTTAGCCAAAACGGATTTATAGCCCTTGAAATAAGAAAGGATGAATTTGTGAATCTGTTTCTGCTAGAAGTGGCAACAAATGAGAAACACTCACAGTTACCCGAGGGCATCTGCAAAATGCATTTTAAGCGCAATAACAGGCTTGTTTTTATTTGAGTGAGTGTATGAACAGTTGATCCGCCCCGCAGAACACAGAGCACGTATACGCGGTGCACAGGCGGAACGATCTGGAATCGGAGCGACCGCGAATCTGTAATGGGGGTGAACTATTTAAACATTAAGGTACGGCTCGGGGTGAAAGTGCTGAAGATATATAATCATGTATGATATTAGATCACGGAGAGACCTGCGAGAAATGAAAGCTTTCCCTCCGGCTGTTACGAGCACAGCGTTGGAGAGAGGTCAGCGTGTAAGGGCTAGGAGGGCTATCAGCAGGGTCAGCCTGTTTTTTTCTTGTTTTTTTAGGGGGGGGGGGGCTCTACCATCTGGTAGAAGGAAACAGGTTGCCTGTTTTACTTAAGGAGAGGGAACATTAGCCACACGTGCCGTATACACGCTCTGTGCTCATTTATATGGTGTGCTTGGGACAGAGAGCTCAGGAGGCAGTCTTTCAACCGGCATTAACCCCACTGTACATACTCGGGGGCGACATGGCTCAGGCAGTAAGCGCTGTCGTCTGGCATTCGGAGGGTTGCCAGTTCGATCCCCCGCCCGGGCTGTGTCGAAGTGTCCCTGAGCAAGACACCTAACCCCCAAATGCTCCTGACGAGCTGGTTGGCGCCTCGCATGGCAGCCAATCGCCGTCGGTGTATGAGTGTGTATGAATGGGTGAATGAGAAGCATCAATTGTACAGCGCTTTGGATAAAGGCGCTATATAAATGCCAACCATTTACTGCGCTTGTCCTGTGTTTTCCCATACAGTTCTGAATTGCTCCCGTTTGCTACAATACAATCATCGGGGGTGCAGGTTTGGGGTTAGCCGCCCACTTGCGGGTTGCACATACAGTCACTGAAACGTTCCGATGCACCTCCACAGTTACGTTCACGAAGACACACTTTGATGAACCCCGTGGGGTAACTCGTCCTCTGCATCTTAACCATCCCGGTTACTGACAGTCAGAACACTGAGCAGCCACCGTGTAGCATCCGGGGGAGCAGCGTGTGGGTAAGGGCCTTGCTCGAGGCCCCGACAGCTGTGCAGATCTTGATAATCTGGTGGCTATGGAATGAATCACCTCATACGACTCACTGAGCACAGGCCGGCCGGGAATCAAACCCAGGTCGCAAGAAGCTTGCGTGATGTCCCAACACTACTGGCACCTAAAAAAAACAAAAACCTCCACCATCCCTGGGTGGGCTCGGATGACCAACCTTTCGGTTAACAGAGTCGGAGACCTGAGGCCCACAGAGACCTCGGACGTATGATCCTTGGGGTGCAGTATGCAGGCGAAAGAATTCTGGGAAAATAACCCTCAATGATTCGCATTCCACCCAAACTATATCATCCATCCATCCATTATCTGAACCCGCTTATCCTGATCAGGGTCGCAGGGGGGCTGGAGCCTATCCCAGCATACATTGGGCGAAAGGCAGGAATACACCCTGGACAGGTCGCCAGTCTATCTCAGGGCACACACACCATTCACTCACACACTCATACCTACGGGCAATTTAGACTCTCCAATCAGCCTAACGTGCATGTCTTTGGACTGTGGGAGGAAACCGGAGTACCCGGAGGAAACCCACGCAGACACGGGGAGAACATGCAAACTCCGCACAGAGAGGCCCCGGCCGACAGGGATTCGAACCCAGGACCTCCTTGCTGTGAGGCGGCAGTGCTACCCACTGCACCATCCGTGCTGCCCCAAACTATATCAATTCACATCGTATACACGTGCATCCTTCGCCCAAAGTTAAAACAGCGTGGGCAATTCAGTAATCCTATGCTGCTGCATGTAATGCAGAATAACTGGTCACACTATGCGATTTAAAATGCTGAAGGTTTCATAAGACTATTTTTTAATTCATTTCTTACCTTTGCACACGTCTCAGCAGGTGCGTGGGCTGACTGAAATACGGGGTGATGAACAGTTCAAATACTTTCATTCTACCCTGTCAGCAGTGAACTGGGGGGTGTCCAGTGTTTTCAGAATGGAATATACTATCTGGTGTGCATATATCAGCAATATAGCTGCAAGCAATTACTCTAGTAGTTATTAAAATTGTAGTCTTGCGCAGGGAACTCAAATCAACAAATCATTCTATATATATATATGTTGTTTTGTCATATGTTCACAACCATGACATTGATAATACCAGGACTGCACATCGCAAACATTGATCATGCAAGCTTGCTCAGACATGCAGCTAAAACAGAGATCTCCCAATGCTGAAGCTGTCACAGAGATTTGATGTCCCGCTCTTTCAGAATGCAGTCAGGAGAGTCAGTGACAGGCAGTCGCTGGGTAACCGAACTGGCCAGGCCTGATTGGCTGACCTGCAGAGGTTTCCGGTAATGGAGACGAGTGTCTCTGAATCACACGCGCACAGCCTGACGCGCGGAAGGCCACCCTGCCAGATAATATGACAGCTATAACATCCCGGCCTCTGGAATTCAGAGATTAATGGGGCCTCGTCGTAAACTTCAAACCAAAACATGTCAAATCAGAAAAAACAACTGCCTTCACTCATTCTAAATGCATTAACACATACCCACAGGGGGTTCAGAAGTAGTGTATCCCTTTAAGGTGCAATAGCCCAAGTGTAGTTTGTGTTCAGAATGTTCTAGGCTGAACATTCTAATGCTGATGTAACAATCGCTACTGGTAACTGTAAGCAATGAAGTTCTAGAACACTGACTTAGAATTTTGGAACGCAAACCAATGCAAAGGGTTAAAATGCTTTTGATTATGTATATTTTCTTGGTTTCACATTTCGACAATATCGATATGAGTGTGCATGTAAACGTCACACGAGCTAATGGCGCCGAACGTTTTATTTGGGGAAATACCAAACATAGTTAACAATTATGACATGATATATCTTTCACTTTCGTATGTTTGTATAGCAATCTGTAGTATACTTCCTCACAAGAATCATTAGCGAGTAATTAAAAAGGCAGTAAGTAAGCAGCGTTTCACAAAGCAGAATTACACAAAATTGCCTCTTTTTTGAGACAAGGGAGGATTTGTCAAGGGGCCAAGGAACATGTTGTCTTAATTATTTTTATATGTTATAGTAGCATTAAATTAAATTAAGTTAAATTAAAGCTTTATTTGTGTTTTCCCAAGGGAACAGGCAGACAAAATATTTTTTTTCCATTCAGTATTTCATGTTCAGCTGTCAAAATGATAGGTCTGCCTCATTTGCTTGTGAAATTTTAGAGCAGGGCTGCCCAACCTTGTTCCTGGAGACTACCATCCTGTTGGTTTTCACTCCATCCTTAACAAAGCACACCTCATTCAACAGCTAGAGCAGGGCTGCCCAACCCTGTTCCTGGAGACTACCATCCTGTTGGTTTTCACTCCATCCCTAACAAAGCACACTTCATTCAACAGCTAGAGCAGGGCTGCCCAACCCTGTTCCTGGAGATCTAACACCCTGTAGGTTTTCACTCCAACCCTAACAAAGCACACCTCATTGAACAGCTAGAGCAGGGCTGCCCAATCTTGATCCTAGAGGTCCTACCCATCTTAAATTAGCACACATCATTCTACTAATTAACATGATCTCTAGCTGAGGTGCGCTTTCTTAGGTTGCAGTGAAAACCTGCATGGCGGTAGACCTCCGGGAATAGGGTTGGGCAGCTCTGCTCTGGCTGGGATTGGGTGCCTTGCTGAAGGACACTTCGACACACTCAGGGCACAGGATCAAACCAGCAACTCCCTGACTACTCGACAACTCTTACCTCCAGAGCTAACGTCACCCGTTAGATTTACAAAAAGGTTTAAGAAAAGCAGTTTTCTTTTTTTCTATCTATCTTTCTTTTATTTCTTTCCTTCTTTCAACAGAGCCATTTTTTTTTTCTCCAAAACTGAAAACAAATTAAAAAACAAAAAAATATATATATCTCAGGCTTGTATCCATTTGCAAGCGCTGCACCTGTGTGCTGAATTTAATCTGGCGCCAGTGGAAATCAGGGAAGGCTTGTCGGGAGCCAGGCGAAGGGAAAACTAATCAACGGAGTGACAAATCAGCTGGCATTCCCATCAAACCCAGATTGTAGTCTGACGGACAGAGCGCATGCATTTCTATATCTGATTAAACTGTGGGCATGTGTTTGGGTAAATTACGTATTCATAGGATTTTATCTGCTTTTTGTGAAATAATGTTTCCCTAGCTTTCGAGCTAGCGGTGGACATAATTCACGTCTACCGCCATCGCATCCCATAAAGGGGAGTCTCCTGCAGATCTCGCTTCACCGTGTACGTTCTGTGTCATTCGTCTCCGCAGTCGATGAAGTCGTTTACGGAGAGGAACGAGAAAGGGCAACTCCGGGGCTCAGGTATGGGTGTGTTTCTATGCTTCCTGGTGTGACATCACTTCCTGTTGTGACATCATTCCTTGATGTGAGCACAGTTCTGCCACCAGCTTTGTTGGCGATGTTTCTGGTATCGGTGATATTCAGGCAAAAAAATTTCACATTGTGGGTATTCAGAGGAAATCTGTTAAGACATCAGCACATAATTTTGACCTTTAAAAGAGTATACGGGTAAGGTAAATGCTGCCTCAGAAGGAGAATCAATAGATACTGTAGATTTCTAGATCCATCGGTCCTGGCCACTCAATACTGCTGTTGAGCCATTATCCACTAGTGAGCTTAACAACCAGACAGCTTTGAGTGAGTATTGTGTCAAACACTGGCTTCACACTGACAGAGATATAAAAAAAAGCATGTTATGAATATCCACTTGTTTGAACGTACTTCGTTTCCAGTGTATTTCCAACTCTAACCTTGAGTTTATTGAAATATGTTTTCAAAAGCAATTGATGTTTATCCTTCCTGATTGAATAGAAAGTGTTTTCATATTTGAAAAACATTGTGTTTGAATAAACATATCAAAATAATAATTAACATGCGGGTCAAAGGTTGGTGGTTTATTCATTCCATAATCGCTCATGGAGAACAAAAAAATACCAGTAATATAAATAGTGAGACCAAGATCACTATCATGTAAATGAGTTTGCTTTGCTGTCTGTTTCCTTCATGATTAAAACCAGTGTGTAGAATGATATGCATGCATTTGGCAGGCTTTTCTATCCCTGCAAAGTTTTCAGGACACATTTTGGCGATATGCCATGTTTTGGGTGCACATATCTGCCCTGCAAATTGAAAACATTTGCAGCGGTAGCTATTAAATATCCATGATCACCGGTGCATTCAGTCAGAAAGGGCTCAGGGAAACCTGATCCACCTTGAAGAGGTGGGCTGTGATTGGACCTGATTATTTTGGGATTAAAAAAAGGGAAGGGGGGGGGGCATTCTATATATAATTTGAAACTCACAGTATTATTTTCTTAAGCTGAAAAGTTGTTTCCAAACTGAAAAGAGGAAGGAGAGAATTTAATTGTACAGTCAATACCACTTGGGTGATCTCCTGGTGCAAATTCTACTTTGATATCAGAGGTAGGGACTATGAAATTCTAAAATGTATTTAGATACATATATTAGGTACTTACATATATTCTCAGGTGGTAAGAGCGGTAGTCTGGAAGTCGGAGGGTTGCAGGTTCGATCCCGGCCTAGGTGTGTCGAACTGTCCCTGAGCATTTGTTAGTACCTCGCATGGCAGCCAATCACCGTTGGTCTGTGAGTGTGTGTATGAATGGATCACAGCAACCTGTGTAATTAGTAGGCAACTACCTTGATTTCAGTGGTATGTACCATGAAACAGTACACATAAGTAGTCAGGTAAATGGCTGGCAATTACATAGCTCCTTTATCCAAAGCACTGTACAATTGATGCTTCTCATTCACCCTAGGTGATTAATGGGCTGTAAAAAAAAGCAACACCCAATTATTTAAAAAATTAGCTTTGTTTTACCTTCCTTTCTTGATCCTACTGCAATTGATGAAGCACTTCTGAGAACAGGGCCTCGTAAGGATCTGCTCATGTTTGGCGTGACGGCAGCCTGTGTCCTGGCTGCCAGCTCCTGTGAGAGCTCTGTGGGGTGTTGGCACGGATTATTCTCCGGTCTCCCAGCCCACACACTTCTACAACCAGGAGGGGTGTCTGCGTTTAGACCAGAGGAGTGTCTGTGTTCAGCCCAGAGCTGTCTGTGTTCAGACCAGAGCTGTCTGTGTTCAGACCAGGGGTGTGTCTGTGTTCAGCCCAGAGGTGTGTCTGTGTTCAGCCCAGAAGGGTGTCTGTGTTCAGTCCAGAGGGGTGTCTGCGTTGAGACCAGGGGTGTGTCTGTGTTCAGACGAGAGGGGTATCAGCGTTCAGACCAGAGGGGGTGTCTGCGTTCAGACGAGAGGGGTATCAGCGTTCAGACCAGAGGGGGTGTCTGCGTTCAGACGAGAGGGGTATCAGCGTTCAGACCAGAGGGGGTGTCTGCGTTCAGACGAGAGGGGTATCAGCGTTCAGACCAGAGGGGGTGTCTGCGTTCAGACCAGAGGGGGTGTCTGCGTTCAGACCAGAGGGGGTATCAGCATTCAGACCAGAGGGGGTGTCTGCGTTCAGACCAGAGCTGTCTGTGTTCAGTCCAGAGCTGTCTGTGTTCAATCCAGAAGGGTGTCTGTGTTCAGACCAGCAGAGGGTGACCCTGACACGCATGTGCATTACTTAATCATTAAAAGGCACCTTTCTTGCCTTTCCAGCATATAGCCTGTGAAAGACATGGGGCTTGTTCCATTAAATAGGATAACTGCACTGACCCTGCCCAAATCTGGATCAGGGACTGATGTAAAAATAACTGTACTGGGTTTACTTTGTGCAGTTATCTGGCTAAGTCAGTAATCCTGATTTTTGGAACGGGCCCCTGGTATAATCAAAATAACAGTATTTATTAGCTATATAAAGAAGTCTCTCACCCAGCAGACAGACTGCCTTTGACCTTAATGTCTCTGCTTCTCCTGGAAGGGGGTAGCTAGCACATTCTGGTCTTACAGCTAGGTCAACAAGGGGTATTCAGAAGACAAAATACTGATAAATGTTAGTGGCCAGCTTCATGTCTTTGTTTTGGTAAAGCCCCCCCTTCTGGAAAAGTGTGTATAAGAGTCTTACTATGTCTGATTCAAATCAGAAAGCCGGAATGCTTTCTAGCTTTCTGTTATTTCTTTGCAAATAAATAAAAAAATTAAACTCAAGTATAGCTATCATTGTTTTCACTGGGACCTGTTTCATCAGATGATGCCCACCTGTGAAATGTTAAAAAGGGCATTTTTCCCTAACAATGCTTACATGAACATTATGATTGCATGCTACTGGCTACTAGCCATGATGAAGATGCAATCTTTGTAGTTATGAATGGATGCCTTTGCTAGCAAAGCATCTGAGGAAAAGTACACTACATTAACTCTATGGTTATCCCTACAGCAGTTATATCATGCTCATTAATGTGTACAGGGAATATGTACTACATACTGTATATACATGCTGCTAATGTACTGCGGGTTGTGATGTGGGAGGTTTGGTAGAACTCGTATCATTTTCAACAGACTGCAGAACTCACCTGTGTGCTGACCTGCAAATGTTCCCTGAAATCTTATCCTCTTCTTCTGTGGCATAACTTCTGTGGTCAACATGATTATGTTTGCTTTAGTAATAATCATAATAATCATTATCATCATCATAACAACAACAACAACAACAATAATAATAATAATAATAATAATAACAATCATCATCATCATCATCATCATCACCACCATCATCATCATCATCATCACCCACATCCTCAGTCATCAGTTTTTGCATAATCTACCAACTGCACTTGGATTTGCTTTTAGACTACAGAGGTAGAATGAACTGCATTCATATTCACGCATGTATTTAATATATTTGTGAGCCTTTAAAAAGGCGAGTCAGAGGTATCTGCCAAAAGCAATCCATGAGCCTGAAAAAGCTTTCATATCAGTGCCCTAATTTCACCAGGACATCCATAATTTATTTTTCAGTAAATATTACCACTGCCACCTAAACAGATTTGTCCAGACAGTTAAATCGTAATTACAGTGCTCTGATAATTAAACGAGATGGCTGGTACTCGCAACTGCCAAACTGAATCCAAACGAAAGTCTTCAGGGTTTAGTTTGGACACACTGGTGTTTATAAAAAAATTTTTAAAAACCCATGCTAATATCGGAGGGTAAGACAGGCCTCGATGACTGAGTAAATCAGAAGCGTAGGTTAACTTTGTAATCCTAAATCAGTTTATGAATTTAATTTCTTTGTCATTGTTGCTCACATTAAGAATTTCGGCAGGCCGTCCACTGCAGTCAGTTCACAGTACACAGTACACAGTACACAGTGGAAGAAATCATGTGTACTACACACTGGGGTATAGTATCAGTGCATCTACAGGAGAGGCGGGGTATGAGCTGTGTGCATATGATGATCGAGAGGAAAAACAGTGCGTGTGTGCGCATGTGGGTGTGTGTGCACGTGTGTGCATGTGTGCGTGCATGTGTTGGTGTTTGCATGTGTGCATTTGCATATATGTAAGTGCAAGAATGTGTGTGTGTGTGTGTGTGTGAACAGGCTTGTGCATGTGTGCATGTATGTGTGTTGCATGTGAGTGTGTGTGCATGTGTGTTTGCCTGCGCATGTATGTGTGTGCATGTACGTATCCCCACGCATGGCAGAGTCAGTTGATAAATGGTTAGCACATCTGCAATCTGTGATCACAGTCTCGGTAATTAAAAGGCCCACGTTTGCGTGCTCCTTCCTGCTGCCCCAGGAGCTCCTTCCTGCTGCTCCGGGGGCAGTTCTCTGTACTCCAGGGGCAGTTCCCTGTACTCCAGGGGCAGTTCTCTGTACCCCAGGGGCAGTTCTCTGTACTCCAGGGGCAGTTCTCTGTACTCCAGGGGCAGTTCTCTGTACTCCAGGGGCAGTTCTCTGTACCTCAGGGGCAGTTCTCTGCACCCCAGGGGCAGTTCTCTGTACCCCAGGGGCAGTTCTCTGTACCCCAGGGGCAGTTCTCTGTACCCCAGGGGCAGTTCTCTGTACTCCAGGGGCAGTTCTCTGTACCCCAGGGGCAGTTCTCTGTACCCCAGGGGCAGTTCTCTGCACCCCAGGGGCAGTTCTCTGTACCCCAGGGGCAGTTCTCTGTACTCCAGGGGCAGTTCTCTGTACCCCAGGGGCAGTTCTCTGTACCCCAGGGGCAGTTCTCTGTACTCCAGGGGCAGTTCTCTGTACCCCAGGGGCAGTTCTCTGTACCCCGCGCGGCACGTCCACGCAGCGGCTAACGGCAGCAGGGCTGGGAGTCCCGCGGCGCGCCGGGACCCCGCGTCTCCTTCATTAGTCACGAAGCCCCTTTCATTCGGACACAGCGAGCACACTCGCGCCCGTGCGTACCAATCAGAGGAGCAGGGAGGCCGGCAGAACCCAGGGCGCAAAGCCCCGCTTCGTTTTCGCCCGGAACCTTCCAAATGAGGGTTAGAGACGGGTTTCCCTCTGCATATCGGCGAAGACAAACAGCCCTTTTCAACACCTCCACCTTCGGGGGGAAAAGAAAAACTACATATGCTGTAAAATAACTATACATAATATTAGTCCAAGAAATGTTCCTTTGGAGATGTATTTACACTTCACAGGTTGAGGAACATGTCAGGCTTCTATACATAATGTTGACCTTTGACCTTGCCGTAATTGAAGCCTTTTCGGCCCGCACTCGATCTCTCATTTCCAGAGCGGTGCCGCTGCCATCAGATGAATCACAGCCATTCTTACAGAAGCTAAAACCGCTTGTTAGCAACCGCTGCGCCGCTGATTAATCAACCCTCATTAACACTGGGATCATTTTTCATGTATTAATTACACCCTCTCCATATCTCTTCACATAAAACCGCTAAATATGACTGTCGGTTCATTCTTTTTTTTTTTTCTCGTCTTCTTCTTCTTCTTGACACTGTGATGCTGAAAGAAAGATCTATGGTTTTACTTTCCAGGGTGACAGCTGGTGAAACAGATCTCCTGCCTTTTTATTAATATTATTCCCGAGACTGGACTTTCTGTTTTATCAAATATTTTCGCTCACCACTCTTAGTGTTTGCAAGCCCTTCTGATTGACCTTCACCCTCAGGACATTCTCAGACAGAAGTGGGTTAGGTATAAAACGAGCTCGCAGGATGGTTATAAAAAGGCGGTTTTGTAACAGGATTTAGTCAAATCAACATGTGAAAAACGATGAGTGAAACATCGCCTCTGGGTCATCTGTTTAAACAATAACCCCGGTAGGTAGACATATGCACTCAACCATTGTACCATAACCACCAGCAACATGATAGCAAGACATTAAAGGCATTTTGGCAGATGCTCTTATCCAGAGCGATGTACAGTCGATTAGACAAACCAGGAGACAATCCTCCCCTGGAGCAATGCAGGGTTAAGGGCCTTGCTCAAGAGCCCAATGGCTGTGCAGATCTTATTGTGGCCTCACCGGGATTAGAACCACCGACCTTGCGGGTCCCAGTCCTTTACCTTAACCACTACGCTACAGGCCGCCCGACACCCAGCTGACACACAATGTTCTTACAATGTTAGTGGAATGTTCTGTGAATGTTATAATGTTGCCACCACTTGGCAGCATCATCGTTAGAATGTTATATCAGGGGCTGCAGATGAGAACTAGTCCTGGCTACTTCTGGTACATGAGACGGTTACATTTATCATGAACACTTGTAACGTAGGCTGCAATGGTGAGAGCAATTGGAGGGTCCCTGTGCAAGACGCCTAACCCCCAATTGCTCCTGACGAGCTGGTTGGTGCCTTGCATGGCAGCCAATCGCCGTTGGTGTGTGAGTATGGGTGTATAAATGGGTGAATGAGAAGCATAAAGCATGGATAAAGGCGCTATATAAATGCCAACCATTTACCATTTATTGCCAATTCATATTGGAATGAAAAAGACAGTTCATATATTCATTATTTTCCCTGCTTTGTCAGCTTCATCATTGCTCACAGTTTCTTAAAACGTAGTTCAAATATGTTGTTGTTGTTGCCGTTCATCTTTAGGGTTGGAATTTGGAGTTTACGGGGCTCGGTAATTGTCTGCTCCAAAATTAATATTTAAGATCTATCCATTGAGTACTAGTCCCATGGTCCAAAAAAATGATATATTTTAATAACTATTTTAAAAATCATCCACGGGAAATGTTGAACACTACTGCCTGCTGGCGTGTGTTTAAATCACTGCGGCTATCAGGGACCATTCTGAGGCCCAGCCGTGGAGCTCTGAGCTGGGCTGATGATGAGGCTTCACTCCCCCGCAGCCAGCCCGGGCTGAACGGGCCCGCCCGGGGGATCTGTCTCACAGACGTCCCTGCCCCGGGGGGGGGGTGGGGGGAGATACAGAGGATAACAAGGTGATCGCACTCCAGGGGTGGTCTGCTCTCTCTGCCCCCTCCTGCATGTCACTGGGTATCGCGTTCTGCTCCGCCAGCAACACAACGGCCTCTGCTCGTGCCTCTCTGTGTGAAGAAAGAGAGAGAGGGAGAGAGAGGGAGAGATAGAGAGAGGGAGGGAGAGAGAGTGAGAGAGAGGGAGAGAGAGAGATAGAGAGAGGGAGGGAGAGAGAGGGAGAGAGAGTGAGAGAGAGGGAGAGAGAGAGATAGAGAGAGGGAGGGAGAGAGAGGGAGAGAGAGTGAGAGGGAGAGAGTGAGAGAGAGAGAGAGGGGGAGAGAGAGAGGGAGAGAGAGATATATAGAGAGAGAGAAGGAAAGGGAGAGGGAGAGGGAGAGAGAGAGAGAGAGAGAGAGAGAGAGAGAGAGAGAGAGAGAGAGAGAGAGAGAGAGAAACACACAGGACAGGACGGCTGATTGATCTGTCCCAAGGAGCTCAATCTGGGACTGTGATCTTCAGCTTCATGAAGCAAGAAAACGGAACGGTACATTCCCTTGCTGGAATTACCTGTTCGATGTTTAAAAACATACAACACTAGGCTGCGTCTGCTACTACTACTACTACTACTACTACTACTACTACTAGTGAACTCTGTTCACTTGCAAGTGTTAATCTGTAATGCAATAAACATTACAGAGCAGCAGCATTTTGTGTGGTTTATTTATTTATTTATTTATGTTATCCAAGTAGGTCAACATGGATTTATGCCTCACTACTAAAAGGTGCCTAAAATCGAATTGGCCCTGCAGAGCACGCACTGTGAGGGAAAATTAACATTCAGCGCGCGCATAACGTGGAGATGTAGAAAACAGTGCATACGCTGCGATCCATTCTGGGCAATGCTATGCTCCAGAGACATTCACTCCAGTTTTTCCACAAAAGCAAGAACATGACGATTATAGTTGCAAATGGGTGTGAAAAAAAGAAAATTATAAAATGAATAAATCTGGATGCGACTTACATTGAAGTGAAAAAAGCTTTGATTAAAGTGCGTTATGAAAACAGGAGCTCTCCGGGGGAGAATTTACTTCTGAACATTAATGTGTGTTGACTCAGCGCCATGCACGGAGGAAATATCCCGCAAACTGAAGCCCTCCTGTGGTCGGCATCCAAGTGCTCTGGCTGCTGCACACCGCGCTTCGAGGGCAGGCTCCAAGTTGAGCCTGGTCTCACGCTAATTCGACGACAGGTTGTTGCCAAATGTCCACGGAACGCTACTCGCGATGCTTTACAGTTCAGCCGTCAATGCATCCACAAACGGGTAGCGGCTCCGATTAAAGCGCACACCTGTGCTGCCCACGCTCACGCTGGGAAGCACCTGGACACTCTGTCCGTACCTGGCGGTCACCGCCAACTCCAGAAAACTCTAAACTTTTTTTCCCGGAGCGTTCCAATTATCCGAAGAATAGAACCGCAGTTACCTCACCGCCGCGAGTGTATATTTACTTACGTCGGTGGAGAGAGAGCCTGCCGTTGGGACTGGAATGCTAGCCGGCGCTAACGTGGGATTTAATCTGAAGCACGAAGCCTTGGGGGAGAGACCCTGACAATGTAAGACCTGCTGCTTTTTCCCCGACAGCGAGACCGGTTCCGAGACGAGATTCGTGAGCGGCTGCGCAGAGCGCCAGACCAGACTGTCCGCCCACACCGCTGGTAATGGAGGCGAGCGAAGCATTTATCTGTTCGTTCATTTTTTAAAAGGACAGGCGAGCCGTGGGCTCCAGGGCCATTCGCTCGCCGTGTTTCACACAGACCGGGCTGCTTTTATTCCTCTGCGGTGACTGATGGGCAGACGTTCCCCGCAGTTTTATCCCCACGTATTTTAGAGCACTTCAATTCACTCTTAGTCTCGGCTTTACATTTCTCTGAATATAAATTGCTGGGAAGAAAAAGAACCGTGTAATGCAGTTCATAACACTAGCTGTTTCTTTGTTGCATTTCTTATTAAATTAGTTTTTATCATCGAATACTATGGATATATTTTCATTGTATTTTCATATTTGAAGGCTAGATTATTATATACATCATGGCAAAAAAATCCAGCGAAGAACAATTTTCCAGAATCTGGCTTATCAAAGGCTTTTAGCAGAGGTTAAAATATTCTGGAACTATTGCAAACAAATCTGTTTTATGCAAGCACTGCACTGTTTAGTTGCAATTGCTGCCGAATGGAACTGAAGAGAACTAAAAAAAATAAGAATCAAAGCAGAGTGAGACAGCACACCCACAATTACACACTTTATTCAACACAAACGCAGAACGTATTATCGAAGACGATGCAATTCATTCAATTAGACAGATCAAGTAAACATTTATATTGCACTGATATACGCAATGGATAGCAATATCCATTGATATTTGTTTTCAGTACCGAGCAACAGTAACAACTAGCTCTGTAAAAAGCAACTGTCAAAAAAAACTGCCTTCTTGAAGCTCGTTCTGTTAACAGCAAAGCACGTATTAAAAAAAAACCCCACATGTATTTAACCATTGTAAAATAATTAAAAGTAATGAACTGTAGGTGGAAAAAAAAACAATTAATGCTACGTTTCCGAACATCCAAATTGTCACGATTAGCGAAAGTGCGCTGAAGGTGCGATCCTTCAGCTTCTGAGCCGGATGCGCGCGTCGTGCGCTACGATCGCGCTCCGATCGCTCCCCGTCGCTTCTGAAACTGCCCCGACAGTGCTGACGGCTCTTCTGTGCCCTTCCTAATCACTCATTTGATTTGGCCGCCGACCGATAGGTTTAATTCCCTCATTAGAGAGCCTTTATGCAATCAGCCCTTTCTTGGGTTCTGATGAGAACCCCCGCATTAGCCCAATGCGAGGGCCTTATTTTCCAAATTGCCGAGCACAGTTTTACTGCCTCTACTTCAGGTAGTGCCCCAGTAAATGGCCACCTCCTGCTATGACAATGGGGCCCTTAAGAAGGGCTGTGTAATCTCCCCTTCCAGAATTGCTTTAATTGAGGCTTTAACTTCTCTTTTTTTTTGGCTTATCAACCTGTTTTTTTCTTCCACCTCTGGTGTTTTGCAGCACCATTGTAGAGGTGTGAGTCTTACGACTGTCGAGTACAATGTGGCTTTGGCAAACTGAAGCATCATCTGCCCGGAGGACTCTCTCAGAGGAAGAATGTTTTTAAGAGATGATGTGGTACATAATATATATTGAAAGACAGTATTTCATTCAACAGCCTTGGCCTTTGATACAAACTGTGTAAAGAACCATTTTTTTTTGAATGATGAAAAACATCCTCTAGGTTCTGAGAGTTTCTATTGTGCACAACTCTGAATGTTAATTAAAACACAATCAGTTCATTCTTCTCTAGCTTCCCCCTGAACCCATTAAAAAATATGCCCCCCTCTCCCACCCCCCAAAAATACCCCCCCCCCCTTGCACCCCCGAGACTTGCATTTGAGGGTGTATTGGATGTGATTGTAAAAATATAAATAAATACAAGAATAATAATAAAACCTGTGTTTATTTGCAAGGCCCATAACCCATGAAGAAACCTGGCTGGCTGAATCCAGTTCCAGTACATAATGGCTGTAAGTAATGAAAGATGCACATGCAGGGAGGAGATAAGCAGACACAGAAAGGACTTTTATTACGCACAAAGTGAAGAGGTTTGCTGAGCAAGGTGTTCGTCTTGGCTCTGATTTACGGAGCCCGGTCCTCATTAACACCCGCGTTGTGCTGCCTGCATCCGTTCAGTTTGAGCGTCTAACAGCGGCGCTACCGCCCACCCCGTCACTCAAACCCCATTGGCTGACGGCGGTGAGTCATGCTGACCTCACGACCATACCAAAGCACCGCAGCACCTCAGCGGGAGGGTGCCGTTTAAAAAATTAACGGAGCTACCAGCCACCCCGTCGCTCAAACCCCATTGGCTGAGGGCGGTGAGTCATGCTGACCTCACGACCACGGTACCTCACAGGAAGCGGTAACCTGCGGTCAGCCACCTGCCTGAGATGAGACAAAACCCGCCGGTTTGTCCTTATCCCCCTCCCAGGGGGATTCATATTCATGCGCACACGTTGTGTTTCTGCGCTCCGCGTTTGATTGGCCAAGCGCTGCCTCCGGCACTCCGCGCTGGCAGAACATCCAGCGATAGAGGCAGAGGAAATGAATGCATGAAATTCCCGGATTTTCCATTCCGCCCCCCCTACGCTGCCGTTAATCCCATCCCTCCAACCCCTCCGAGGCTTTCCTGGTGATGGAGCCAGATGACAAGCGTTTGTGTGTAGGCATGACAGAACCTTAACGGGGGCAGTCCTCTTCCTGGTCTAACAACTGTTCTTGGAGAAAAGAGCTTCTTAGAACCCCCCCCCCCTCACCACACACACACACACACACACACTGTTTCCAATTAGCCAGCTCCAAAACCTCAGGCAGGAATTCAAATTCAGGGAGATCCCAAATGAATCGATGAGGAATCTTGGGCGGGCGTTGGTGAAGGCATCTAATACGCTGAACCAATCAAAGAACGGGAAGTTGTAACCTCGGGATTATTTCAACGTACTTACAGTTTGACCTAATTACTGTAGCTAGAGAGAAGTGCAGGCAGCAGTTTCACCATTCACAGATGCTCACAGCTGATTGGTGCCTTTCATGGCTTTCACTGTTGGCGTGTGTCTGAATGGGCGAATGAGAGGCATTCATTGTAAAGCACTTTGGAAAAAAGTGCTATATACAGTAAATGCGGTCCAATTACCATTTACCATTCAGTGTTATAACAGAACAAAATATTAATTATTCAAAAGTCATTCTTTTACTGTTATTTCAATGTAATTATTAAATGTAACTGTATTTTAAGCAATACAGTAAAACTGAGACCAACCGCACACATTAAAAAAATGTACCAGTGCGTACATTGAGACTGAATGCTCATTGGTGGATCCTGTGACATGTGACACGTGGATGCTGTAGGAGTCCATCCATCCATTATCTTAACCCGCATATCCTGAACAGGGTCGCTGGAGCCTATCCCAGCATACATTGGGCGAAAGGCAGGAATACACCCTGGACAGGCCGCCAGTCCATCGCAGGGCACACACACCATTCACTCACACACTCATACCCACGGGCAATTTAGACCCTCCAATCAGCCTGACCTGCATGTCTTTGGACTGTGGGAGGAAACCGGAGTACCCGGAGGAAACCCATGCGAACACGGGGAGAACATGCAAACTCCACACAGAGAGGCCCCAGCCGACGGGGATTCAAACCCAGGCCCTCCTTGCTGTTAGGCGGCAGTGCTACCCACTGCACCATCCGTGCCGCCTTGCTGTTGGCGTTCTTAATCTGAAGAAGAAACAGTTGAAACGTTCGTGCGTGGGGACTTGGGTGCAGTGTGCTGTCATAACGTCTCAGCCTAACCCAAAGGGCAGAGTTTATCAACCTGTCTTCCCCTCGATAGGAAAGACATACGGTACAGTTGGCCTCCCGAAATAATTCCCGATCCGTTATTGTCCTGTTAGCGCAGGAGCTGAGCGTTGTTCTGACATCAGCTTTTCCCGCATCTGCCTCATTTGTGTGGGAAATAAAATCTTCGGCCAAAATGCCCTTGTTTAGTCGTCATAAAGGGAATTTTGGTACTTTCTCAGAACATGTCCCCCTGAAGCCACATTATTCTTAATTAATTCAGACATAGCAGAGGAGGCATTTCGTTAACAACTTCTACTGTATATAAAACTCTTTCCAGCAATCTTCAAAGAAAAAAAATACAACTAAATATAACGGGTTGTTTTGCAGCCCCTTGCTACTTCAGTAGCTGGTGATGTCACATCCTGTAACTGTGGGCCATGTTATTGCTAACATTTTCGGATTATTTATATATGTCGTATTTTTAGTATAACGGATGACTGAAAATCTGTCAACGTCTGTTTGACAGCTTGTTGAAAGGTAGAAGTTGAGGTCTCCATTTCCATCGCACCCAAGTTAAAAGCGTCCCCGCTGTTCTTCACCCCAACATCGGCTGAGTTTTATAATGCAAATTACACGCCGGTGAAATAACACCATGGCCACCATGCAACAGGAATCTTCTCATCAGAGATTAAAGATGAAAGTTTTGTATTATCGTCGGCTCTATTGCACAACATCTGGCGGGCAGCCACGCTGATATTCATATCCGGAACTGAATTTCTTTTTTTAAACCGCTTTGATTGACAGCGAGGTTGCTTCTGTGAACAAACCTGCGACTTTAAGCAGCAAGAACAGATTCGAAATCAAAGAAAGAAAATAAAAAAAGTACATTTCCTGGGGGCCGGCGGTAATGGGGTTTCTGATAAAGTCTGATCATTTCAGACTTTAATTGTGTTTCTAATAATGTCTGCCATCTCCCGCGTTCCCTAATGAGCCGGGCTGTGTGAGAAACTTCAATCGTAATTTTCCTCTTCCCGTCCACTCCCTGTGAATCTCCTCACATATCTGTCACATCTGCCATTAGTCATTCATCTTTTGGATGCACCGGGTGTATGTACAACATCCAGTGATGTCCAATTACATTATCGGCGCCGTTGTAAAAGGAAATTGTTTTTTTACAACCCACTGGCTGCACCCTATTGAGCTTGTCTTCCTAGTTCCGGTCTGGTCTTCTTGGGAATTTTATTAATAAGCCCAAACCTCTAACAAAGGGTGTAGTGTCTGTAGCATTCTGACATAACCAGCTCTAATTTGCCCAAGGTAGACAGCAGACTGAACTCCTTTCTCCTCTCTGTCTCTGTACTCCCCCGCAAGAGTTTGGAGACACAGATTCCCCTGTGTCGAGCCTCAGAATCACATCAATTGCCTGATGACCAACAGCCTGGTGGTTATGGTCTGTCGAGAATGTGTAGAGGTATTTGTAGAGGTACTTGTCAGCCTGTACTTGCATACAGGCTAGCAAGTAAACCTGTATGGCTCCAGGTTTACTAGCCTGTGTGTTTGCTTTTCAGTGATTTGTTTAACAAAATGGATCACCATATTGATATTTTAACAGTAAGCCAGATAACGAGGCACCCATCCCTGTTCTACCATTCTACTACAGTAGAACCCTGTTCTGTCTGTTAATCATTTAACCCTGGCCAATGAAAGTTCCCATGCTGCATTTTATTTCTTCCCGTGGTGCACTGTAGCATCTCCAGGGTGATCTGTGGAGAGACCGTTCCCCCTGGCAACGCAGCAGAATGCCTGCAAGCTTCCGTGGCCGTGACATGACACCGTAACAGCTGGACAGATGGGACAGAGTGTTCGCACGTAACCCGCACTCATCTCCATCCCTCTGGGCTCACTGACACAAACCTCCCTGTACTGTCTCATCCCTCTGGGCTCACTGACACAAACCTCCCTCCCATCCCTCTGAGATCACTGACACAAACCTCCCTGTACTGTCTCATCCCTCTGGGCTCACTGACACAAACCTCCCTCCCATCCCTCTGGGATCACAGACACAAACCTCCCTCCCATCCCTCTGAGGTCACTGACACAAACCTCCCTCCCATCCCTCTGAGGTCACTGACACAAACCTCCCTCCCATCCCTCTGAGGTCACTGACACAAACCTCCCTCCCCTCCCTCTGGGGTCACTGACACAAACCTCCCTGTCCCATCGCTCTCCAGCAGGTACGTAAACACTAGTGCTCTCGCTGTCCGTACGTCAAGAGGAAGGACTTCAGCCGCAGCAGCAGATGCATGTTTTCATTATTCTTTTTAATGAGTCCCCCCATTATCAGGAGGCTGGTGAGCAAGCGCGCTCTTTCTGCCGCGGAGCCAAGAGCTACGAGCGTGCCGTTGCGCACGGTCCCATTTTTCTGCTGGGAATTCCCTCTCAAATGTGAAATATTTTCATCACAATTTTTAATACTCTGATATTAATTTATTTAAAATTATTTATAATACAGATTTTGCTCTTAAAAAAAGGTAATGGGATATGCTTACAGCAATAGTAACACTAATATTACTACTACTACTGCTACTACTACTCATAATACAAAATGTAATAATAATAATAATAATAATAATTATTATTATTATTATTGTTAAATTATTATAATAATTTTTTTCAGGCTCCAGGGCAGGCAGCTAGCTGTGGAGGCAACACTGGGACCCTCATGTTTAACAGGGACACACACCCCTCCATGACACCATGGCAACAGCCCTGTCATTTTGGTTAATTCCAATTGGCAGGATGTTGCTGTGCTCGTTCCCACCGGAAACCATGAGAAAAGGTCACAGGTCAAGAAAGTCATACAGTGTTTTCTTCTCAACAATATGAATGTTCTATTTAAGTCTTAAAGCTGAATACAGGACTCAATAAGTTAACAGCCCCTATGAGTTCGTACAGCATACTATGACTTTTACATTACATTACATTATTGGCATTTGGCAGACGCTCTTATCCAGAGCGACGTACAGTTGATTAGACTAAGCAGGAGACAATCCTCCCCTGGAGCAACGCAGGGTTAAGGGCCTTGCTCAAGGGCCCAACAGCTGTGCAGATCTTACTGTGGCTACACCGGGATTAGAACCACCGACCTTGCGTGTCCCAGTCATGTACCTTAACCACTATGCTACAGGCTGTAGCCTGTAGCTCTATAGCATGTTGGAGGAAGATCGATCGGTGATTGAATGAAAGGTGTACGTTTCAGTCCAATTCCTCGTCTCTGTTGTCACGGCTACGCTAATAACACCCTGGACATCCCTCCGAGTCCAGCGACGAAGGGTCGCGGGGCAGAGTCTCCTCCAGACGCTCTGGGTAAGAGCGTCTGCCAAATGCCAATAATGTAACGTAACGTAAAAGTCATAGTATGCCGTACGAACTCATAGGGGCTGTTAACTTATTGAGTCCTGTGTTCTGTAACAGCTGTTCCATACGCCGTCCTGGCCGGGCGGTGGGCGGTGATGGTGCTGCCGCCACGCGGATCGATAGCAAAACCTCGAAACGCTCGAGCCTGGTCAGGGGGTCCGCTGAATGTCACGTCCAATTAGATTCCACCGCTCCCTTCAATCATCTCCCCTCATGCAAAATGGATTCCGGCTCCGGGCAACTCTGGCTTCTGAGGCATCAGAGCAGCGGGGAAGAACCAGGCGGGAAACGGCGGACGGCTCGCCGGAGTCCGACCCTGAGAGAACCGCGCGGCCGGGAAAGGGCCCTCCTTTGACGTTTATGGCGGTTCGCCTCCAGTCGATCAATAACAGCGGCTCTGTATGATAATTATATTAAGAATTAAATTAATTGAGGAGGCGAGAGACTCGATCAGGGGGCAAACCTGCGAAGCTAATTAAGTTTCTGAAGCTTCCAATCAGCGTAATAATCCGCACGCCTGCAGTCTATTACGGGAGAGATTAATTGGCTCACTGCAATCCTCCGGGTTTTCAGTTCAGATACAATTCCTGGTCTGGGGAGTGGCACAAAGACCTTTGAATAAAAGCAGAATAAAGCCTCTGAGCCTCTTGATACACTCGGTGGTCTTTGTATTATTATTAAAAATGAAAAATGAAGGTCTGTTGATTAGACTCGACACTTGACACAGACATGCCAGTGTATCATAGTGGGGAGCAGGGGGAAACACTCTGTAATTGGGAAAGGAAAATCCCTGAGCTGTATTATTTTCAATCATTCGTCTCAGCTTGCCAAGTGCGGTCACTCAGCGTGTGGGTGAGTACGGCCAAGTCTGAGCTCAGCTTGGCATTTCATTTCTTTTGTTACCCTCCTAATAGGACAGCCAGGCAAAGAAAAACAGGAACTGCTGGAAAAACAAACTAGGACTAATGTGAGAGTATCATAAAACAATGGAAATAATTGCTAGAGAAAAGAAATTGAAATACTGTGAGAAATGCAAGATTAAGCAGAATAAATTCAGAGAACCAAAACA